>NW_017096427.1:192784-297958 GCF_001412225.1 Nicrophorus vespilloides
CTGATATTATATGTTTCGTTATATAATGCACAATAGAGGAACTGCTGGAACAGTTGTAGTCAATAATACAACAAATTGCAAACTTTCATTGAAAAGATTTTTTTCAGTCTTAACTTAAAATTGGAATAAAATATATTAAATTTGTGAATGAAAAATTATTTATTTATACAAGTATTAAATAAATATTGATAATTATCTTAATTATAGGAAATTAATAAATAGAAATGTAAAAAAAAATGATGTCAAAGTTAACAAAACATTTTTTTTTGTTTCATTTTTAAATGTGTACATTGTGTTAATAAAAATTAATATAAAAATATTCATATGAATGTAGAAAAAGATATCGCAGTTATTAAAATTATCTTTTTTGTTTCATTTTCTGAATAAATATACAAAAATATTTATATTAACTATTTATATAATAACTTTTTTGTTCTAGAAAATAATTGAAGAAAACAAATTCTAAATAATATTATTTTATTTGTATTGTAGAATATGTTTTCTTTAATTTAATTTATAGTGAAGAACGTACATGAAACTTGACACAGCGAAACGTGTGCTAACAATTAAGTTATCATTTACAAAGTGTATAATTAATGAAACGAAAATCCTTGATATCATTGTAATTATGTTGCACACATGATGAATAGCAATATTTTTCATGACAATTAAAACAATTAAAGACAAATCATACTTTTGTAATGAATTTTAAAGCTAGATATTATAAGACAAAAAAATACAAATAATTGAACAAATATTTACTTCAAGATAAATTAATTATATATAAATATACCTATGAAATTCAATAGTTTTTATATAATTCTATATAATATGAATAATTTTTGTTATAATTTGATAGCTTATTTTACTATTTGTTTATATTTGTTGTGGATGAAGAAAAGAAAATTTTGTTTTATTGTTAAGATGATAATGAAATTTATTATTCAAAATGTTTCAATATTTAATTTAATTTTTGGTAGAAAGATTTCGGCCTGTTCACAGAAACTAAAAGAATCTCGTATAGTGGGCCTTGAGCAGTCCGGTTTCACTATAGTTTATTTGTTTTTAAAGTTCTCGATTAGTACGGTTTGAAACAGTTCAATAGTTCATCTATTTGGAAAGCAAAAATAATATTATTTAGCGTGCAAACTAATATATAAAAACTAAGAGAATCTTGCAGTCTGGTTTTGATCAGTCCGGTTTCACTATAATTTATTTGGTTTTAAAGTTCTCGATTAGTCCGGTTTCAAACAGTTAAACTGTTTGGAAGAGCAAAATAATATTATTTAGCATGCATTTTCTCTGAATTATTTTAAAAATAATGAATTAATACATATATTTTTTGTGTTATTATACAATAACAATAATATTTTATGAATAATTTCTATATTTTATTTAATATAAGTTTGGTCAATAAACTCTGATTAATTTTACAAAATATAATTGTATTTATTTGATAGGAAAATCTTGGATTGTTCACATAAACTAAAAGAATCTTGTATAGTCCTTTATAGGCTTTGATCAGTCCGCTTTCACTATACTTTATTTGGTTTTAAAGTTTTCGATTAGTCCGGTTTCATGCACTTTGTTTTTCTTCTATTAAGAAGGTTTAGATTCAATTTATGAAAAAGTAAATAAACGACACTTTTTGTTCATTAATCAATTTAAACTCAAAATTTTAAAGTAAACTGATTTAAGAGATGATAAATACATACATATACATAGGTATATAGATTGTATCAATTATATTTTTTTGATAGGAAGATTTCTGCTTGTTCACAGAAACCAAGAGAATCTCGTATAATCCAGCTTTGATTAGTCCAGATTCACTATACTTTATTTAGTGTTAAAGTTCTCGATTAGTCCGGTTTCAAACAGTCCAGGATATTGGCAGAACCAATATTATTAAGAAGATTTCGATTGAATTTATGTTCATATTTTGTCAAATATGAACCAATTTACTACAAGTTTCACAACACTTTTCTTACATTAATGAGTTTTAACTCAAAATTTACATAATATATGTATTAAGTATATAGATTTTATCAATTATATTTTGTTTGATAGGAAGATCTCTGCTTATTCATAAAAAAAAAACAAGAAAATCTTATATATTTTTTTGTTTGATAGAAACATTTTTGCTTGTTCATGGAAACCAAGAGAATCTCTCATAGTCCAGCTTTGATTAGTCCGATTTCACTATACTTTATTTGGTGTTAAAGTTCTCGATCAGTCCGGTTTCAAACAGTCCGGAATTTTGGCGAATCCGATTATCCGCACTATTTTTATATAAATTGTAATAAATATGACTCATTATGAAGATTCATCAATCTTTTATTACTAATGTGTTTTAAGATTATTTGTATCCACGTAACTTGTATGAAGTATATAGAATCATGGAAGAACTGAACGGTAGCCGTGAATCCGAACTACTGTGGCCATCTATACACAAACGGTGGAACTATGCATTGCAATGGGAAATAAAGAAAAAGGATACGAAGCGACGAGGATCAAGGAAGGAAAGAGAAGCGAAATACAAGAATAATAAAAAAAAAAATGGAAAAGAAAAAGGATGTGCGGTGGATCGAACGGCTCCAGACCAATTGATTACAATAATTAGAGCCAGTAGTTCTGTATCTAATAACATATTTATGGTTATTTATTAAACAGATGATACATCCTCACATGCGCATCCAACGTAAAACTCGGGGCCGTCGTCCATCGAAAACGAATGAAAAAAAAAGAAAGATGAAGAAAGAAATGTGTAGAAGAAATCAACGTCCCGCTGTAATTCCATGCCCATAATTGGGTTACACTTGATTCCCTTTCAAAATTTTACAATAATAATACTTAATTATACCGCGGCCAAAACAACTTATTACTCGTTCTCTCCCTCCGATCCACGTCCGTAACTGCATTTTAAGTACTTTAAAATATTGACTGCTGTTAGATGATTTTGGTCGAAATGGATGGAAAAGAGCGATTCGGAGGACGATTGAAGTCCATGAGACGTGCGTTTGGATTATCGTAATTTATTTATTGCAAAATAAATTAAGCACGTAATTCGTGAACAAGGACTGCTTTAAATACTGTAATTTTGTTATTTTTTTTTCTTTCGATTATTAATTTATAAATATCTGGATGCAAAATAAACGTATTTCTCATTACAGACAGTTCATCATCTTTCATATTATTATATAATTATTTTATTTATTTTCTTATTTAACTGCTGTTTTTTCTTAAATTATATACTTTTAGAGTATTTCGAAAATTAATAACTAATTTTTACAAAATAATATATAGAGGTGAATTGTACAAAAATTTCGATTAAATATTCAAAAATGTCTGAATGTAAAATTAAACTGTTTCTCATTACAATCAATTCACGATCTTTCACATTATCATTTTTTTGTACAAAACTTTTAAAATTTCATAAAGAAATTCATATTTATGTAATAAATACAGTCGTCGTTCACGTAATGTACATAATGCATACATAAATTGTTGTACGTTAAGCGCATGTACAGTAAATTAACATATATATACTTACATTTTCCATATTTTGGAAAAAATCTGTCGTAAACTTTACCTTCGATTTAATAATATTTTTGTATATAAAACTTTATTATTTTATTGTTATTTTGAATATTACATTATAAATGTTAATTCTTCCTATATTAATTCGCACAAAACTTCTAAATAAAGTCATTTATCATTATATAAAACATACAATCGTCATTCACTTAACGTACATAATGTGTACATAAGTTTCAATTCATATGTAAATAATTGCATTATCTATTTTTTATCATTAAATATGTATAATTATTTTATTAATTTTCTTATTCAACTACTTTTATTTTAAATTGCATAATTTCAATGAATTTTGCAAATTTGTTACAAAATTAAGATAGAAATAATCATTTGTTTAAATTAGATCAATTTCATCAATTGAATAAGTAAAAATCTATAACTAATTGTGCAAATATTCGATGTTACTTGAATGCTGTATATATTTTGTATAAATTAAGTGTTTATAGCAACATTTTTATTTTCAATGAAATTACGTATGTATCAACACGTTTTTATATAAAACTTAATTCTTTTTGAAGACAGCAAATAAATATATAATACAGAATACATATGTAAGAAATTATAAGTAGTATATTAGTAAGATAAAAATGCTGGTTTATGCAATATTTGTAGTAAATATTTGGAAGAAAATAAATAATATTATATTGCGAGCAAAAAAAAATATATAACAAATTTGGATTTTTAATAATTTTGTCTAAATTCTTCAAAAAATAATTAATTGAACAGTATTAATTACTCAACAATTAATTAATTATAATAAAAACATTTATTTACAAAATGTTGATATTAATTTAAAATAATTAATATGATATAATTTTTAAATAAAATATTTTTCTATAAAAATTAATATAATATACAATTTTTTGCATTATTTTCTAGAATTATCCCAATATTTCATGAAATTAGTCGATTAGTCCTTTTTCAGACAGTTTTAAATCTTAATTGCTTTAGCTTTAATATGAGATTTTTTTAAATTTGTTATTCAATAATTTTATTTATTTTACGAAAGGAATTTATGTCCGGACATCTGACACATAGAGAGCTAATACTAGTGATATGTAGCTTAAGCCGATTCTTAAACTAATGTTCGGTTAACGTACAATTTGGGTAGCATTTTTTTTTTGATTCGTATTATGTTCGTTAACCAAAAACTCACAATATTGATTACTCTTATTGTTTAGAATGTAACTATCGATATTATAAGTTCTATAATACAATTCAGTATTTTCTACATCAAGTAACTAAAAGTCCACGGTTCACGAAGTTCTTTAGATTTCCAAAATGAAGATTTTATAATCTTAATAGTAACTAAATAAAGATTTGTATTTTTGAAATGTTAAATGGAACAAACTATTAAAGTATACAAACTATAGTCAGTATCAG
The DNA here is from genome assembly GCF_001412225.1 of Nicrophorus vespilloides. Lineage (NCBI taxonomy): Eukaryota > Metazoa > Arthropoda > Insecta > Coleoptera > Silphidae > Nicrophorus > Nicrophorus vespilloides. The sequence goes on from NW_017096427.1 coordinate 197,762, forward strand.
AATAGAGTATTATGCGAATGAAATAGAGAGAGTCAGAGATGTAGAGAGACAATAGCATTTGGTGGTGGTGAAACGCACACGAGGGATACGGTTGGGGTGGATGGTGGATCGACAATTTGTCTAAACCCATTCAGTTCATCTCCCTATGGGGGATGGTTTTGGGAAGTCCTGCAGGACTCGCATTGTGTTTCCTGCGGTGGCGGTGACAGCTACAGTCGTATGTTTGTCACGTACTTCCTGCCGATCGGCTGCACTCTATTTCCGATGGGTGAGCGCGCGTGGCACGGGCATCAAATTTCACAACAAATCACCCAAACGATTAATTAATATCAACAATTCCTGCAAATGAAAATGAATTATTGCATCCGCAATGCATCAACGGCACAACCATGGACACCCCAAAACCTGACCTCCGACGCGTATTTTAATTCATAACCAAATTCATATAAATACAAAGAAACTAGAGAAATGATAAAAAATCTGTTCATAAAACTTGATACATTATACGATCACTGATTTATCATCTCGTTCATTTTTTATTTATTATATTTTTTGATTTACAACTTTTACCAAACTTTATTTGATAATGGAGATTGAATATCAGGATTTTTTCTGAAATATTATACTAAACTGTACAATTCACATAAAGCATTTCATAATTCTATCAATGTTTGTACTTATTATGTATGTTAAGTGAGTTTTCGTTAATCGGACTATCAATTCACATATATAAACCGAATGTATGATATTTTAGCACAAATGTTTACACTTTACCGCCTGAAATTTATTTTTCTACAAATATCTTTTTAATAAGTTATTGCATATAGTGTTGAACTTGTTCATTTTTTATTTATTGTAATAAAAACCAAATTTATTGTACAACCACTTACAAAGGGCTATTGACTGCGGTTATGTTCAAATTTATTACGTATATTTTTTTTTATTTACAACTTTATTACTTTATTTGATGATGATGATTGAAATATCAATTTCTACTCTAATTAATTTGCACAAAACTTTTAAATGTACATAAAGCAATTCATAATTATATTATAATCACAGACGTCGTCCAGGTAACGTACATAAAACATAACATAAATTCCTGTACGTTAAGCGAATGTATCTTGAATTAACACTTGCAATTTTCATATTTTAACATTAAAATGTCTCGACGTTCATACAAATGTATACTTTACCTTTATATTTAAATTTAATTTTATACACATATTTTTGCATAACTATTATTGAGGTTGTAACAAATAAATAACCAATTGTTTGTTTTTTACTTATTATAAAGGGTGTCCCAAAATTAACGCAAGATTTGAATTAAATAGAAAACATAGTTTTCAGTCAAATTGTTTTTTTGGGGTTGCTAACACTTTGCACAAATGGCGGCAAATTCAAATATTGCTTTAATATTGGGACATCCTTTAATAACATACATTTATTATTCATTTGAATACAGTAGTTGTTGACTTAATGTACATAATGCATCACAAATTCCCGTACGTTAAGCCAATATATAGGCAATTCCCATATAAATACTTCTTTTAACATAATTTGGCAATTTATTCGCAAAAACGTACACAATGTTCATAAGAACGCACACTTTATATTAAAACAATAGTTTTTAGACATATTTAGACAAACAATAATAACTTTTAACGATTTAATGATTAATTCAAATCACCTTGTATCCAAAAACATTACATAATACAAAAAATATATCAAAAACAATATTTCATATTATGATTTGTAAATAAATATTGATATTAATCTCTGAAGGATTATTGCTGTATTTCCTACAAAGATTGTTATAATTCAAACTTATAATTACTAGCTGTTAAATTAATCCATAAACTATAAATCGCTTTCCGCAATATTGTATTTCATTTAAACGATTGAATTCCGACATTTCGTAAGATCGTTTTATTTACAAGTCGGATATAATTAATTACACGCGATTATAGTGGTAACATTAATATAGCGAACGATTTAATATAACAGATTTATTGAATATGCAGGTAATAAAAGACATATAATTATAACGTAAACATAAACGTAAATAAATCAATTAGATTAAATTAAATACAAAGTCAAATAGGAAACAGACAATTATTAATTTTCTTATTTCCTATAACAAAATGATGAAAATTGAATAAAAAAATAATCGACTTCAAAAATTACTTTTTGTATAATTATTTTTTAACCACGGATACAAATTACATCATCGAACATGCCTATTAAAGGAAAAAATATGGCCTTTATAATCAATTTATTGTAAAATTTGTGTTGTTTGTAATTTTCTAGTAATCAGATATCAAATTTGAGAATATTGTAACTTTATATTTGATTTAATTACTTGATACATACAAATGGTAATTGCATCATAAAATACTCTAATTAAACACAAAACTGTAGGCTATTTATATAACCTACAATCAGAATTGTGGTCTTTACCATGTTTTATGAAATACACTGTCAAAATAGAAAATGCAGTTTTTTTTGTCTTTAGATTTATTTTTATGTAATGAACGATGTGGAATTATATAATACAACACTTAAATTTTATGTATTATAATTATTTAGACTATTTATGTAATATATTTTAAAAATTTCTAAAGATTATGGTATTTTTTTCCAATTTATTTATTTTTTTAGAAAAAAAAAAATATTTTTAATTTTTAAGATTTATTCACTACTTTAAATATTTTATACTTGCACAAGAAATAGTTATTATTAACTAATATTAATCAAAAAAAAAAAATAAAATATTTTTTGTTTTATTTTTATTTCACTAGTCTTCACGTTTTATTTAATTTCTCAATAACCATTAACGCGAATGAAAAAAAGTTTAATGTCCTCACGTTTTATCAAATTATACGATAAACAAACACTCTTTTCAATTTCATCATCAAAGATGCAAAGAAAAGACAGCATTATTTTCTTAATAGTGGTATATATTTTAAAACAAATTTTTCTATTGAGATTCGTAACTAAAACGTTATATTGGTTCAACCTATTTGAAGAAATTAACAAATAAAAATATATTTTTTTTTGCATGTTTTACGTTTTATTTGTAAATTACGTCAACAAATATGCATATTAAAGAGAAAACTATAGCATTTTTAACGATACTAATGGAAAATGTATGTTGTTTATTGTATTTATGCAATCATCTGTCCAATTTTAAAAAAGTCAAATGATTTGTAAAATTTAAAAGTCCTCAATGTAATCTAATTACTTGATAACCACTTATGTGGTTATAGTCAAATTAATTAAATACAATATTATTTTTAAATAGTCGTAAGTATTATAAAGTAAATTCGTGAGTTGAGATTAGTTCATTCAATTCGAAGAAGCTAACAAAACCATTTCTTTGTTATGTCTTCACATTTTATTTAATTTCTCATTATCCACAAATGCAAATTACATCATCGAATATGCATATTAAAGAAAAAACTATACCAATTTTAAAAACCTAATAGAAGATTTGTGTTGTTTATAGTATTCATGTAATCTGTATAACATGAAAAAAGTGTAATTTCTTCACGTTTTATCAAATTACTCAATATGTCAATCATAAAAAGATGTAAATTAAAAATAATTTAATGATAAATATTTTAAAGTAAATTCATGTATTGAGATGCGTATCTAAAGCGGTATATTGGCTCATCCAATTCGAAGAATGAAAGCATGAAATTCGGTTCGGTATATCTTAGATCTAGTATGTATCAATGATACAATTAGTCTACTACCGTTCGTATTGTAAACGGACATCAACAACAACAACAAAAAAATACGTCCCAAACCAAAAGAGCGTTTAAATGCATCGCATTTGGGTTTTTTTTCCATTCTTTCGGTAAGGTATTATGTGTGTAAGAGGCGGTTACGGTTTTTAAAGCGCATTAATCAAAAACGCTGTATGTGGATTGGGAGGAGACGGGGCTTTATGTCCTGATCCTGGGCACAGGACAAAACGGATCTCCGAAAGGCGCGAGCGAAAACAACAAACGAACAAAAATAATAAAATAGAATGACAAGAGTGAAAGAGAGAAGAGAGAGAGATGATAAAATGAGGAAAGGTGAAAGATGGGTGTGAGAGACGGGCAAAAAGCGTAATATAATAAACAAGAGGAGGACGAGGCGACAAGAATGGAGGGAATTCCAGGTGTTCTTGATGGTTCACACCTCCCGACCATTGTTCGTGAATGGATCGAGAAACCCTCGCTCCTGCCTCTGGAATTACACGATTTGATACACAAAATATTATTCGGGTTGGAAGGATGCAAGAAGGACACGAATAGTAAAATGAAAGGGGGACGAGAAGGGCGGATACCGTTGCAAAACGCATCGAAAAGCTTTGATCCTTACAATAGAATATTTTTCATGTTGACAAATATCCATCTTCCCGCAATCATAATTACCACCGTTTAATCAAACTTGATGAAAAAAATGGAAGGTTTTTCAGTTGAATAATTTTATAACGTACTCGACATTAGATATGTATTAATGTCTTCATTTATTTCTTAAAATTCGTCTGCATTCTATAAAACTTTGCTTTATAATTTTAAATATCTATTCCAGATTTTCGTACCATGAAATTCAAAGAAAATTCATTTCAGTTGAATAAAATTTGTAACGAACTTAGATTTGTATTCATTATTTTTGTTTTTTCAAATTTTACATAAAAACTTACTTTATACTTTACAAACACAAAGAATTAACAACTTTTATTAAATTGCAACAAAAACAATTATAATTAATCTTTTTTTAATTATAATAGATTATTCAATCATGTCAAATTTATGAATTTAAAATGTTCTGAAAACTTGCTACAAAGTTTATTTTTTATAAATTGATAATATATTTATTTGTATTGTCAATAATAACATAATTTCTGAATAAATTTCGACTTACATTAATTTCACTTTTGTCGTAAATCGACAAATGACTGTAAATATATTTGACTGCAAAAAAATGTTGATATAAAAATATTTGAATGTGTGAATTACACAAATTTTATTAATATTAGAAAAAAGGTTTTTCAATTGAATAATTTTATATACTCAACATTACATTTGTATTAATGTCTTAATTTTTTTTTTGAATTCGTCTGAATTCTATAAAACTTTGCTTTATAATTTCAAATATGTATTTCAGATGTAAATTTAATCAAATTTAAAGAAAATTTGTTTCAGTTGAATAATTTTGTAACGTATTTAGATTTGTATTAATTTCTTTTTCAAATTTCACAAAAGATATAAATACAAAGATTGCAAAACTTTTATAACTCTTCATAAAATTCATTTATTTTAAAAAAATATCCATTTTGTTTAATTATAAGAGATTATTCAATCATAATAAATTTACAAAATTCTGAAAACTTGTTACAAAGTTTAATTTTATAGATTGATAATATTTTCATTTGTAAAATTTGTAATTATTTTAATAATACATCATAACTTCTGAATAAAACTCAACTTACAACCATTTTTACTTTCGTCGTAAGTCGAAAAGTTAATGTAAATATATAAAATGGTGATATAACAATTAATTTTATAAAAATTGAAAAAATATGTATTTCTTAAATTGTAGTCATATGAGAACAAAAAAAACTTTAAAATTGAGTAATAAATAAGTGTAAATCTTACTTTCAATTTGATTCGAATCTAAATCGAAGGGTTCTCTAAAAAATATGAAAAAAACAGAACAAATTTGTTTTTAATGTAGCAATCTGTGGATTAGTAGAAGTAACTTTCGACGCTCGAATATTGGGGTCGAGTAAGTAGATTAGGCAGAAGGGCTTTTAGCCAAATCCTCATGTAATACAAATTCCCCGTCCCTCGTGAAACTTGAAAAAAAAAATAACATCCATCCAGTAGGAGAAAAGAGGAAATGGCATAATTCATATGCACGCCTCTTTCTATTTATATACATTTGTCATGGCTTTGATTCTGTATTAGGCCACAAGAGCAGCGGTAGCAGCAACAGCAGCCCCAAGAGTTCCCCACGGCAGCTGCCCCCAGCAAAAAGGGGCCCAATCCGTTACGCAACTTGCGACATGCAGTGGATAATGCCAAACAAAAATTCGATACAACCACTTACAGTATTAAATATGCCAATAACACGCTTGGAAACTAGAAGAAAAAAAACACTCAGGAATACAAAAAAAAAATGTAGAAATGAGAAAACTCATCTGTTCAAACAGAAATTCTTAAATTTAGAGAAAAAAAAAGAAGAATAAGAAAATTTTCATATAATAAAAATAAAACTAAAGTAGAATGAAAAGTCTCTTTAATTAAAAGAAATTTCCAAATACAGTAGAACCTCGCTTAACGAGTTTAAACCGTTTAAAATTTCCGGATTTTTACTCGTACAATGAAACATATTCAAAAATAATCATATGTGTACACAAGTTTTAAAAATGATGTAGAAGGCGCGCAATCCGGGACTTCTCTTCTCATCGTCACTCGTTATACGAAACGTCACTCGTTTAGTGAGTCATTTAGAATTCATTTTGCTCGTTAAATGAAATGCTCGGTAAGCGAGTAGAATCAGAAAATTCTCTTGTTTTAATGAAAAATAAAGTAGAAACAATAGTCTTTTAAATTTAAAAAAATAAACAGAAAAAGTATATATTCACATACAAAATTGCATTACAAAAATAAGTAGATTTTTCGAACTTTTATGTCGTAAAGAAAAATTGGAATAAAGAGACTATTCTATTCAAAAAAAAAAAAAAGCAAAGATTCTTAAATACAAAATTAAACTAGAAAATCGAAGAAACTCTCAGACAGAGAAAAAAATGTTGTGTCAAAAAAAAACTACAATAAGGAAACTAATAAATTCCAAATAAAAATAATAAAGATAAGAGACTTAAATACAAAATATAAGTAGAATGAAGGAACTCTCAGATTATTAAAACTTTTATGCTCAAAGAAACTGGAAAGAAGAGACTTTTAAAATTTAAAAAATAATAAATGAGAAATATTTAAATATAAATTAAAAAAAACAGAAAAAAGAGAAGAGACTTTAAGAAAGTAATAAAACTATAATCCGAACGCACACTTAGATGTGTGAATTGTCCAATTTAGTTTTTGTTTTTTTCTTAACCGGAAGCTAATTTGGAGACAATGCAAATGGAATTTACTATCAGGACATACAAAAACACTTGGTCGTATACTCTCGTTGTTTGGAAATGGGAAATTCGTGTATACAATTGTATTCAAATTTATTTGATAATTTGTACATCACCGAAGTTTCCCATAGAAATAAAGAAGTCACTAACTTTGTTATATTTCAAATATTTGAATTTGAATTACATACATTTATTATAGAAATAATTCGACAATTTACTAATTATCATATTCAATTGTAAATAATCCAACAAACTTATAGTGAATAACATAATTATATACAGTGAAACCTAACGAGTTTAATCCGTTCCAATATTTCCAAATTTTTACTCGTATAATGAAATATATAATGAAGTATAGTTTATATAAACCAATGTAAATTCCGTTAATCCGTTCCATACCGGAGGAAAAAATATAACTTGGTCTCGATTTTTCATGATTTTCTTTTTCATATTTATGGTTATTTTTATTCTTTCGCTTTTTATTCGGAGACATGCCAGGGTTATTAAATTTGCACAAAATAATCACAAATAACATGCCTGTAAACAAGTTTAAAATTTTGTGATCACAAACAACACAAAGATACAACTAGAATGACCACTAACACCAGAAACTGATTTCCAATTCACATACATATTTAAGCGAGTATATATTTGTTTATATTACTTGTATCAATTCCGGGACTTGGTGGAGGTCTCCTTATACTTTTAATATTTGTTTATATAAAATATTTGTATTAAATAAAGTTATATCATTTCTAAGGTTTTATGTATTCAAAATACTTGCATAATTATTTTGTTAATTAAAAAAAAATGTTGTTGAGAATTCAATTGGTCATAATAATATAATTAATAAAATTATGAGAAATTTTTGTATATAATATGTATAAAAATTAAAATTTTAATTAAAAAATACAGATTTTATTGTTTAAAATAACAATTTGTAATTAATTTCAATATAAATATAAAACAAAAAATGTATTTGCAATAATTTACTCTTTAAACTATTACGTTTACTATAGTCTAACTAAATATTATAAATTTATTTAATTTTGTTGAAGTTAACTCTAATCATATGGGAGTATAGAAATATCCCTCACTTAACCAAAACTCCCCTAGTATCAATTGATATCACATAAAATTATTATGTAATTTTCATGTACATAAGCAAGTAAATATTATTAACAATATCAATACTATAATAATTATATAATTACATACATAATTACAGACAAAATAATGAAATCAAAAAATATATTATCTTTCTATATAAGCAGTGTTAATAATAACATTTTGTATTGCATTAAAATCAATACAATTGTTAAACTCGATGTATCTTTTATTCTAGATTGTAAATTGCATAAACTCGAAAAGAACTAAAAAACTTTTTTTTGTTAAAGTTTTAATATACATTCAAATTATATTAAATTTATTTTATCTCTTGTATTTTACCATCAAGGAATCGAAATTAAGGTATCATCAAAACTGAGATTGTTGCATAATTTGATCATCTAAATTCGATGCCGAAAATGACTTACATAATGATACGTAACGGAGGAGACTTGTTGTAGGATTTAATTACGAATAAACGTGGCCAATCTTGTCGTGGTCCATCCACTTCGAGAAAGAGAGAGAAAAAAAAAGGAGAAATAATTTGGAAATTGTCATTGCACGATTCTGTGAGATCGTGACCGGAATGCGCCCGAAAAGCGATCGGCGATGTGGGCCCCTGTAATTTCAAAATATAATACATACAGAAACGAGTAGAGATGCAAGGCAACGAAACCACCAGAAGAAAAACTACAACAACAGCAGCAGCAGCAACAACAACAACGCACTCTCACACAATGTAAAGATAATGTGAAGAAGAAGATGTAACAGGCGCCGTCCGTAATTTGTTATTAAAGCTGCGGCTCATTATAACCAAAGAGCACGAACGTAAAATGTGCTAAATGTGAATTGTGAAGAGTACAAATAAATAAGAGCAGAACATCCCCAAAATCAAATCATTATCTCGGCACGTTTGTTGTGGATGCATACACCAAAGGTTGTTTAAGTATTTGCATTCTCGGAACACGCTTCAAACATAATCACTAGAGGGCATCAATTCCCGGAGTTTTTTTTGCATTGTTCCCGGGAAACGGGAAATTTAATTGCAAAAAATGGGAAATTTTATAAACAGAATAGAATATAAATTTGTAATATTTAAATATTTTATATTGCAATCTCCTATCCTACCATAACATAATTAATAAGATACACTATTTTCTCACTAGAAATTAAAACAGCTAAAGAAATAGTAAACAAGTAAAGTAAAGTTTTAATTCACCTTAGTGTTGCTATGAATAATTTTTTTTATAAAGATAATAGTGAGAATTTTTGACATTTTTAAACATTTCAATTTTTCATCTTCTTTAATTTATTACATTCATACTTACAAACTTAAAAATAATACAAAACATAAAATTTTGTGAATACTTTGCTTAATGTGACAACTAAATATTGTCGTAAAATACATAAATATTGAATAGATTTTCATATTTTTCCCGTTACATATTTCAATTTTTCCCGAGAAAAAGATAAAAGTTTATGTTGTTATAGCCGGGAAATGTGAAATTAAAAAAAAAATCTTTCTATCAGAGAAATTTTATAAAGAGAATTAGAGTAAAATATTAAAAAATCCCGGGAATTCTCTTGTTATAATAAAGAAAAATACGGTAGTAAAAATAATAGTTTTTTTCTTTTCTAAAAATATCTCAAAAAATATTTTTTTCAAAAATATAGTTTATTTTTTCAGGATCAAAATCGCATGGGAATTGCGTTTCTGGGGGTGAACAAATGGAACCGATACAGGAGGGCACTGAATAAATTTTCCGCTCATTTATCGCTAAATGGGCAGATTTTTGCCACCCCAAAAATGAAACAAGGGAAACGCGCTCCGGCGGAAATCATCCGCACAATGGACGACGACCCTTAATTGACATTTCACACAGGGAAATTTTCCGTTTTATTTATTTCCGACGCCCCCCTTCTCGTCCATAAATTACCTCGTCCTCCCCCACCAAATAAATAGAATAAAATAAAATCAAAGAAGATTTATGCAGTTTACATTAATTTTATTATTCGCTCATATTCATGGATGGCATCTTTCAATGCGACCGCGAAAGTTGAAGAAAAGCTCGCAAAACTCCGCGATTCATTGTGCTACTACGAAAGATTCACAGACTTGCCAAACTTTTGTGATTTACTACGTCCATTCATCGAAGCAATAATAGTACAGCATGTGCATAATTCACAAAGAACAAGACAAATATTTTCAAAATATATATAGATATAACTAAAAAAACATTAACTTTTACAAAATATTAAATTTAAACAATTTATGTCAAATATATCTTAATTACTAGATCAATTAGCCACTGAAAATTTGCTAATTATAAAATTGTTATTTTTTTTATTTATTTAACTTTTGGTATTGATTGTATTTTTATTTCCTCTATGTTCTTTTAATTACAAAAATATTAAATTAACAAAAAAGATAACAATTTTCATATATTTACATAATTATACTCTATATACATTTTATTTTGTTCAATGTTTTGTAGTTCCAAATTAGAAAACGAATATTTTTTTATTGTTGTAATTCAAAATCCCAAATTAGGAATTGAAAAACCGTTTTTTTTTTATCCATTTTTATACAAATCTTAATTTATTCATTAATATGAATGACAACATAAAAATTTCAGAATATTTTTTATATATTTTTTGTAAAATTTAAACACTTAATTTTGGAATTCATAAACTGTTTTTTAATCATTTTTTGTATAAATCCGAATAATATACAGACTATTATGAACGGATTTGTTGAAATTTCTCGAGGAAACATAAAGTTAAGAATTCCCGGGAATTATCTGACGGGAATTACTATATAATACATACAAATCTGGTAGTAAAAATTTCAGATCATTTTTTGATATATTCTTTGTAAAATTGAAAAACTGAATTTTGGAATTGGAAAACCGTTTTTAATAAGATTACTAATAGTAATATCCAAAATGTTATGAAAGTATTTATCGAAATATTCAAGGGAAACACTAAAATTATAAATTCCCGTGAATTCTCGGGCGGGAATAACTATGTAATAAATACAAATCTGGTAGTAAGCATTAAAGAATATTTTTGATATATTTTGTAAAATATTCTAATTCAAAAAGTTTTTTTGTTAATCGGTTTTTGTACAATATTATACAATTGTTTTGTTGAAATTGTTCAATCGTGTTAGAAAAGCAACCGTGTTATATGAGAAACTCCTATATTCCAAAAGCATTAATTGAGCTATATTGACCAGCTGAGCCCACATCCTACAATAACCCTCATAAATAACATATCTTAATCGAAGGCTTTTGCGGTCAGCACAAATTTTCACTTTAGTTTACCATATGCCGTGCCACAGTTTCTCTTGTTTTCATTCTTCTTCGTACATATTTTTTGTTGTTGTTATGAACTTATTTTCGAATCCCTTATTGCTAATTAGGCCAGTGGTGAAAGAGCCCTTTTTTTCGTTGCGGTTTATCGATGCAGCCTTCAGTAAAAAAAATGGAAACTGCTCTGGGGAAATGCATTGTTGCTCTTCAACTAATTGCCGACGCAGGAGAAATTTCTCTTTTAGTCAAACAGAAGCTGCGGATCGGCCATCTGGTGCCATACGTTGTCAGGAGAAACCCATGAGTTTCGACCCAAGAAGAAATACAAATTGAATACTTTTGGTATCTGGTCCAGCAGTTGGCTGAAACGTGTATTAATTATGTAATAATTTCAACGATCCCAAATCTGATTAATATTATTTTTTTCTGGTTGGTTTATAATTTGTGGGAAGAAGCTTGGGTTCTCTTCAAATTGAAGGCAACTCGTGACAAGTAAAGTGGAAATCTGTTATGAACTTAATTATATTGAAAATGGTTAATATATAAAATTTATCACGATTTATATCTGTTATTATCATGAATCATGAAGTAAATTAAAAATAACTGTTAATTTTTAATTAATATGACTTTGATGCAAATTAATCAAATTTTATAAGACGATTTAGAAAAATATAAAAACTGTACTATTTTTCTTATATAATAGTTTTTGTTATAAACGTTATTTTTTATTTATATAAGTAAATTATAATTAGAAATGAAGAATATGATAATAGAAATAAATAAATATTAATTTTTAATAAATAAAACATTAGTATCAGATCTAGAAAATGTAACAAACTTTGCTTAAATAATTAGAAAATTTAGAAAAAAATTGTAAGTAATATCTTAACAAATCTTACATTATCTTAAATAAACACTAGGATTTGAAAAATAAATCTAGTTCATAAAAAGTTTTTTTTTTGTATACAAAAGAAAAAATACGTTAAAGTAGTGCACAACCACAAAATTGTATAGTACAAGAGAAAGTTAATGAATGAGGTATAATAATACTGACAATAAACAAACTACTAGTTTCATTCACTACTTTCATTCAAGTCAGGCTTTTCAGAAAATATTTACTATAAAATATTTACGAGCCTCTTTTGCATTGAATGTAAAAGTGCATAAGATGACACTGCCAAATATTTGTTTGGCACTCGAGGAAGAACGAGAAGAATAGGAAGAAGTCAGTGTAAATGCGTTGACAAATAATTGTGAATTGATTCGGTTTTGCCGCTGCAAGATATTTGTTTAGGATGAGACCGCAATGGATACAATGGAAACGATAACACTCTACGTGCAGTTTGTTGTAGAAGTCATAGGGAGAGGACACGGATACTATAAAAGTCTATGGTTTTGTAGCCTGAAACCAAAACCGAAACCCTGAGGGAACGACTGAAGAGAGAAGAGTCCAGGGACCATATTTCAAACGAAATAGGCCCATTAGTAGCTATTACTAAATAGGGTGCATGAGGGAGAAAAAGAGAGAAAGGACGAAGGGATTTCATTGAGGTCCTGGATCGTGGCGAAAGTCAATGCTGCTGGCCCCCCCGCGTTTCAAATCTCTCACATACACAGTATGTATGTGTGTGCCCTTGCTGGGATGGAAATGCGTTTGCCATTTGTACAAACTGTCACTTTCAATGGTTTGTGGCAGTAACTCATCATTCTCTTCTACGACCTCTCAGTATCCTTGTAGATTTAAGAAGAGAGTAAAGTAGTGTTCACCGGATCAAAGGGTCTCAACCCCTCTTACATTGTAATCTTTTATTATAGAATGTATTTTATTTGTATCACATTTTTTGTAAGATTTTTTTTTATACAAAATGCTTTCATTTTATAATAACAAAAAAAAAATATTTATTTACAAAATCAACATTAACAAAATCAATCTAAAAACAAAACTTTATTTTAAACACAAATTTAAAAAAATGATATTTGAAATAATAACACAATCAAAAATCGGTTAATAATTATGTCAAAACTAGTTTTAAATTCAATAATAATAATAATACAAGAAGAATACAAAAAAATACAACATTAAAACATTCAATAAAATTATGTAAAGTAGTTACAAATAAAGAAAATACACGTTAAGAAATATTAAGACCAATTATAAGTGACAATTAACAGCATTTAGAGTAGGGTATGAAAAATGACCTAACCCTCTTTATAAACTCTTTGATACCAATTTTGAAGATATTCTAAGAAGGATACAGAAGGGTTAATATAAGAATTAAGCATGCAAATTAAAGTATGCATACATTTGATATTCTACTTCAGAATACAATAAATCATTGAAATATACATATTTACACTTTATTACACTATTTATATGAATTAGAAAAAATGTTATATAAAAAGAAAACAGTTTTACTTAATCATTTTTAATATAATGATATTGATTATTGTTAAAAACAATTTAATTTTCTTTTACTATTAATTTTTCATTGCATTTATTATACAATAAATATAATGGATTATAAGAAAAAAACATATCGAATAAATTTGGGTTGGGATTTATATACAGATTATATTTAAATGTGTCAATCTTATACACGTGGCAACATCTATCGGTAACTACACAAACTACGAATATGTAATTCGATGATTCTTTTGTATGTTTTTTTTTTCATGTAAGTACATATATACATTACAATTAATATACAGAAATGCCTCTCATAGTGCTACTTTGATCAGTGCGGATTTATTATAGTAAAATTTGAAATTTTAATTGATCAAAATAAAAATTAATTTTAAACAATTAGCACACAAAATTACTATTTCGACTTGACTGTATAAGTCTGTTTTTGTGCTGTTTATTTTTATCAGTATTAGAAAGTCCTCGATTAGTCCGGTTTCAAATTGTGCATATTTAAAAAGTACTAAAACAAATTGTTTCCTTAGAAAAAAATCAATATATTGCGATGAAAGAATATTAAATAAAATTACTTAGTGAAAAATTTATATTGCAGTTTGAAATATTTTTATAAAATGTAGAAAAAAGTCTTTTTTACTGAATAACTTCAACGATTTTGTTTATAAATTAAAAAAAAATACTACTAAGTTATGAAAATGATTGTAATAAAGAAAATATGGTGAAAACCTTTAGACATAACAATATAATCATTAATTCAATGTTATAAGACAAATATAATTAAGAAAAGTATTACATATCATCCTTTAAAATCATTCTAAATGTATTTGTCTAAATAGTAAATGTCTCTCCTACAGTTTACACATTCTTTGATGAGTTATAATTTGATATTTTGTAATTTTTTGAAAATATACAAGTGAAAATATAACACAAATGTATAAACACTAAAGAAATATCTTTTTTTCTTTCATTTCAATCATAAAAACAGTTTTCTTTTGTATGTTTTCACATAAAATTAGAAATGTCGTTATAATTCACATAATACTGAAATTATTTGTTAATTATAAGTCAAATTTGTTTGTTTTAGTGGAATCATTATTAAATACTTAATACTTATATCTTAATTATATTTATTTAACAACATTTATTGGTCCCATTAGGACCAATTTATATCTTATTGTTTAGTTTCATTGGAAATATTTCATTATTAAAATTAGTTCTAATGTATTCTATTTCAATATTTTAATAATGTTACAATTAGTTTTTTTCTTTTATTTCAATCCTAGAAACGAATTTCCTTCGTGTTTTCATTTTAAATTAATATTTATATCTTATTTTTTATTTCTATTGTATTTATAATACCTTTTTCTAAAATTTATAAAAAGGGTTTAAAATATCCAATATGTACAATTTTATAATCCAAAATCAGTATTTATTTGTTATTTATAATCTAAATTAGTCATTTTTAATTTTGGAAAAACATAGTTATATATTTTCAAATAAGTACCTGGAAAATAGTGAATCAATTTCCTATTCTTTTTGTAATTTTTATTTACATTAGTACAAATTGTACACATTTCAAATACAAATTTAATTATCAATATTACATATAAACAAAGTTTGTACCATTTTCTTCCATAAATTTGTTATCCACAATTCAGTTTATTTTGTTGTCTCTTATTTTTGTATGAGAGTTTTAAAGATTTTTGTTGACAAATTATTAATAGTAATTCAAATCTATAGCTAACCGTATTAATTCATACGAATTCTTATAAAATATTGAATATAAATTTGTCGGTTTTTCTTTTATTGTCTCTTGTTTTTATATGAGAATGTTTTTTTGACAAATTGTAAAACTTTCAAAGTTAAAATCAATTTGTATTAATTATTTGTAATCAAAATATATAACTAACCGCATTAATTCACACAAATTCTAATAAAATAATGGATACAAATTTGTCGGTTTTTATTTTGTTATCTCTTGTTTTTGTATGAGAATGTTATTGATTTTTTTTGACAAATTGTAAAACTTTCAAAGTTAAAATCAATTTGTATTAATTAATTGTAATCAAAATTTATAATTAACTTAATTAATTCACACAAATTCTTATAAAATAATGGTAACGGTTTTTCTATTATTGTCTCTTGTATGAGAATTTTATTGGTTTGTTTTTGATAAATTGTATAACTTTCAAAGATAAAATCAATTGTTATTTATTACTTTTAATTCTATAATTAACCGCATTAATTCACTTAAATTCCTATAAAAAGAATGAATCAAAACTCATCATATTTAGTCTCATAAATACGTTTACCGCATTGATTCACGTAAAATCGTATAACATAATAATAAAATTCAATGAATTATAAACGATGATAAAATCATTACAACGTCAACGCAGCCTATATTTTGTAATCATTGAAACAGTAATCTCGTCAGTGCATTATTATATAATTCGACGTAAATATAGAGAACAATAAACAGGCGTAACAACAGCACAAAATGGATGCGGAGAGAATATTCACAAAAAAAAATAAATAAATTATTAAACGTTTAAATTATTGCACCACGAAATATTTCGATCATAAAAATATAAATCGTTACAGCGGACAATTTCCCCCCCACAAAACATATACATTTTTTTTTCGGTGAGGATAGGATATTCATAATGCATGAAGCCAATCGCATGTCTGGAAATATCGAGAGAAAGAGAGCAAGAAAAGTGAAGTGGAAGACGATGGAAACATACGGTTTCCAATATGTATATAACTTTGTTATGCATGTGTTTTCTATGTATGTGTGTGTGTGTGTAACAATAGGCATCCCCGTCACATATGTTTTACTAAAAATTGTATATAATTTCATACTTATTTTTTCCTGTACAATGGACGGCAAATAATAGGAGTACGAAGTAGTAATATCAATAATTATGGAAAGCAAGTAGCAGATCCATGTGCTATGTTCACATAAGTACATGGCAGTGCGACATGACCGTGCAACTGGAGGATGTACCTTCCGGAAAACCTAATTATATCTCCTCCCTCCTTCCTTCTCCTATCCTCGTCTCACCCCGTTTTCCCTTCTTCTTCGTTTATTTATTAAAAATTGTTTCAAAACAATGTTTAAACATGCACCGCAATTACACAATCACAAACCGCATTCTATCCTATATACACGTACACACACACAACATTCATTACACTCATTAAGTTGCCTTATTACATTACATGATTCCATTTAATCTGCAGGGAAAAAGCATGATTCAGAAAAAAAAGGATGTGAACGAATAAATGTTTGTAGGTCAGAGAAGAAACAAACTACAACAAACAAATCAAAGAAATTTCTCAAGAGTTTTATTTTCTAATAATTAGACTAATTAGAACATATGTCATTATACAAAATATTAATTCTATCATTGTAAAAAAACATATTTTATATACAGAAACTTGAAATTTTTTAATTATCAATTATTATTGGTCCCAATTTCAGCCGAAATTTTAAATTCTTTTGAAGCAAATAGAAAAAAATCATTAAATTAATTTTCATTGATTATCTACTAATATTAACTTATATAATTACAAAATTATCGTAATTAGCTGTTGCTATAAGTCAATTACAAACTTTAAACTAATCCTTATATGGATACAAAAAAATGCGTTTTGTTGCAAATATAATGAAAAATAAATTCTTAATTTTCAAATACTAAATTTCAGTTTACTATTTAGATTACTTAGCTAAATTCAGTTCTAGAACAAATTCTGACTTATTATTAATCATCTTTATTTTAAAGGAATATATGTGAATCAATATGAATAAAGTTGAACTAAACATTATATATTTAGATTAAAATTAAGATATAACAACTGATTATAGTTTAGATAGTTATGCAATTTGTATAATAAAAATGAATGAATAGAAATGAAAAGTAAATATGAGACAGATTAAATATTTTCAAGGTCTCTTATAGAAAATATGAAACAGATATTGCAAAAATTGAAGATAGAAAATGTGTTTTCATTATTATAAATTGTTTAATATTATTATAATTAATGCGAATAATATAATTATTGAAGTAATTTACTTTATTATATTCTACTTACTGAGCGAAATTCTGTTCGGGAAACGAAATTCTGTCAGAAACCGAGTCATTTTTTGATTTTTTTCGACTTTTAGGAGAAAAAAAAAATGGGCTAATAAAAATTGTTAAATTTTTAGGTATATTTTATTTCAATTGTATTTTTTTCTTTTTTATGTATCTTATATAGAAAAATGTTCTGGTTTTTGTTGTTTGAGTAGCAAACGTCGTCTTCGAACTGATTTTAATTTTGATAAAATAGTGGGTAATCGGTTAACGAACAGTACGAACTCCCAACAAATCGGATAACGAACACTTTTGCAAAAGACAATTTGGGTAGCAAACGTCGTCTTTGAACTGATTTTGATCGTTAACTGAACAGCCACTGTATTAGGATTGTTGAGTTCGGACAACAAAAAATAAACAGTTGGTAATCGGTTATCAAACAGTTTGGGAGTCCGAACTGTTCGTAAACCGATTATCTAAATCGGACAACGTATACTTTTGCAAAAGACAGTTTGGGTAGCAAACGTCGTCTTTATACTGATTTTGTTCGTTAACCGAACACCCACTGTATTAGGATTTTTAAATTCGAATAACATATAATATGCAGTGGATAATCGGTTAATGAACAGTTCAAACTGCGAACAAATCAGACAATGTGCACTTTTTATTCGTTATACCAAGAAATTTCCCAAGAGAAAGAATAGTACGTTATTTTTTTTAATATTCTTTCTTTACAATTCAGACTTATTAAAAGTTGCATTCATTCGTTGCAAGAAAGAGGTGGAGGAGTCGGAAGGAACGGGTCATTAGGGCGTTCTTTTCGGGCCTCGTATTGCACGGTATTATCCATAATTCCAGGTCTCTTCCCACAAAACGGAACCAGCAACCAACGAATAAAAAAAGAGCCAACAATCCAAATACAAACATACACACACGAACCATTACCATATTATAGCGACGTTTATTCCATCCAGTTAATTACCCTAAACACAGAGATGAGGAATTAACCGTTGGAATACAAACAGATTGTTTAATTACGGATAACGAGACTCGTTAATTTAGCTAAACGTCATTGTTTCTTTTCTCTTTCTCAATTGTATATCTCTATTTTCTTTTTTTTTCGTATTTTTTTTACTTATTATTCTTTGCAAACATTTATGTAAAACACAAAAGGGAAGCCCACAGTTTCAACGTAATTTCATCCATCACGAGACGTATCGTGCAATCCTTCCTATCATAACCACATCACTATTTAAATAAATCACTATCTTGTCTTGGTGTAGACTGGAATAGCCGAAACGAAACTATCCACGATTTTATTAAGCTAAGTAGTCTGTGGAAACATAAATTAGAGGAAACGTGTAATGGCAGAGCCCGCTCTTTGCTATTAGGGATGTGAATTCATCACGTCACTTGCCACTTTTCTTCGCCTTTTTGACACTGCAATAAAATGTTACGAAACGTAACATTTTTGATGTAGCAACCAACAAATTGATATATAATAGTACAATTCTACATTGATATTTAATTGAATTGAGTTAATTACATGATTCAAAGACAAAACATTTTATTTTTGCTAAATTTTCGTTATTTTAATTAATATTAATTACTAGATAACACTAAATATTCAAAAGAAAACTATGTATTTTCAAATAATCCTACACACAAATTTGCATTGTTTTCTATTTACCTGTAATAAGCTTTCTTTCATCATTTATTATGTAACTTTTATTAATCAATGTTAATTAATTGCTATTTTATTTTGTCTTCACATTTTATTGTATTACATTTATTCTATTAACTTTAAGATTTACGTATATTTATAATTTATCTGTAATTTTAAGCAGTTTTTTTGTTTCAATTACTTTTATAATTTCTTCAACATACTTACAGATTTAGTAACTCAAAAACTGCAAGACTGTTTATATAATTAATGATAATGATTACAATTAATTTTGCTCGTTAAGCGAGATGCTCGTATTATTTAATTAATCGATATACATAAATCTAACTAGATTAGAATTCCTGTTATATTATTATTACATAGGAGCAGTGTTCTATTCTAATGAATTATATTTTTCAGTGAAATCTCGAACATTAATCTAATATATTTCAATAATTATTTAATTCATAAACTGAAACAATTTTTATACAATTAACGAGTTGACAAAAAGGATTCTTTTATTGCTCATCTTATGATATAGCTACTGTTAATTAATAACCAAAAGATAGTTTAATATTTGTTTTTTTATATCTTCAGGATGTGTTACATTTCCTTATTTTACATGAAGAAATACACTTCATTGGTAACCTATATACTTTATACTGTGATATGTTTTGTATATAATTTGAAAGTACTACAAGGTGGTGCAAAAATAATGTCATAATTTGAAATGGCTGCCATTTTGTTATAAATGAAAAAAAAAAGAGGTCTGTTTTCACAAAAAGTTTATATGTAATAATAAATCCACTTTTTGTATATCGAGGTATATGGAGGTGTATATCGCTCCATGGCTTATTGACTAATTATCTACATCATAAATGTCAAAGCACAATGACATTTGGCGCCATCTGCAAAAATGGCAGTCAAATTATGACATTACTTTTGCGCCACCTTGTATAAATGTATGTTTTCATTATTTAATATAAATAATGAACAATAACGAAATATTTGTTTTAATGAAAAATTATAATTCAGTTGTTTTTCTTGTTTAGCCATAGAGAGTATGAAAATTTCTGCAAAATATAAATATATTTGCATTGAAGCCAACTCGTTCTGTTCATACTGGAAAATATGGCCTCCTAGCAATAATTACACTCCATTTGGTTGAATTATTACGAAACATCTTTTCAATTTTATTTGTTCAGTCTTATTATTATTTTTTGTTATTGTTATCTCGGTTATTTACAATTCGCGTGATCCGAGCGAATTATGTCATTAAAACGAATCGAAATTATTTGCGCT
Organism: Nicrophorus vespilloides; assembly: GCF_001412225.1. NCBI lineage: Eukaryota > Metazoa > Arthropoda > Insecta > Coleoptera > Silphidae > Nicrophorus > Nicrophorus vespilloides. The sequence goes on from NW_017096427.1 coordinate 218,787, forward strand.
AATATGCAAATTTCGCTTTCTGCAATCAACTATTTCTTCCTCTCTTTCTCATACGACTATTTCAATAATTCCATCTTTTTTCTACCCGCATTTGCATTTATGTATGTGTGTATGTCAATTTGGTTAATGAAGGAAGGAAAGGGACAACAAAAAAAACAAAAAGCAAGAGTGAAACGAAAATGCATTTCGAAAATTGGCCTCCGTCGCCACCTTTTATTTATTTTATATCAGCGAGACGTGTAATTTCAGATGTATCGTGTCTGCATTCCATCAGGGCCTTAACCACTCCGTCAATTAATTCCCCAGCCAAAGAGTCGTCGTCTGCGAATTAAAATCGATAGATAATTCTATTCCTGCAGTTAGGAGGAAACAAGAAGCAACAAGATAAAAAAAAACACGAAAACGCAAATGAGGCAAAAAAAACGAAAGAAAATCGAAAGTGGAGGCAGAAGACCCGACGAATCACAAAATTAGATGTGAATCTAATTTGTGTGGAGGCCGCGGGGCACGATTCCTTCGGCCATGTTGTGTAGTTTCTTTCATTTTTTTTTGTTTTCTTCTAGACTTGTGAATGGACACGTAACGAATCAATAAATCTTCGTGAAATGATACTTATTACGTTTGAAGGATAATCATCGTGGTCGGTCATTTTGAGAGTTTCCATTTGCAGGTGTCTAAGGTGAATGGGAACCGAAATTTTCGTAAATATTTTTTGGTACAAAAAAAAATATGAGTGCAACGTTTTATTTTGTCTTCGTTTATTTGAATGAGCAGGAAAGAGACGGTGATTGTTTCAGAGATGGCCGATGATGATAATCGTGTTGGCTGGGGAAATACGCACGAAATGATACCAATTTTACGAATAGATTTTCATCTAATAATGCTTTTTATTAATTTTATTGCCCTTTATTACTACTCTGATGCGGATACCCGCAAATGAAACCGTAAATAAATTGAGCGTAATAAAAGCAGCGCAAACCTAATATTAAAATGGAGATAAACATTGAAAATTTAGGTTTACAAAAAAAAACTATAAGTAACTTTGATGAACTCTAATATTTCAACTTTTTATAAATTGTTTATTACTACATATTTAGTAAAATTTGCGCATATAAATTTGCGCATATAAATTTTAAAAAATACATTAATTATGATTAAAAGTATTAAAATCATAGTAAAATTAGACGATCAAGAATATTAAGTGAATAAGAGTAATCATATCAGCACAAACCCAATATTAAAATGGAAATAATCAATTAAAATGTATGTTTCTTATTGTTTGTATAAAAAAAAATTTAAAAAATACAATAATTGTGATCAAAACCTTAGCAAAAAATAAATATTTTTATAAAAATCTCAAAAAAAAAAATTTTTCTTTAACTGAAATATCTTAAATTTGTTATTTACAAAAACCAAATTAATTTAGCACATTTGCAGTTTTCAGTATTTTTTTTTTCTTATCAGGGGTCAGAATGACCCTCCTTATATATATTCGTATTCTATTGTAATTTAATTGCGACTGTTGACCTTACACCTATTCCACTAGTTTCTAGTGCACTTTTCAATAGGAGCGGTGAGAAGTACTTATTTTATTGTAGAGTGTAGTTTGGGTCAAAGTGACCCATCTATAGCAAATACGTTCATGAAATATTATGGATTTTAAAGTGGAATAAAGTTTACCATATACCAAAACGGGGGTAAATACTAATTCTGATAGTCAGTACGCACCGAACTAATAATGTGAATAAAAATACAAAAAAAAAATGATAACATACATTTGGAATTATTTACTAATCGGGTAATTTTGACCCATAGTTAATAGTTATGTTACTTTTATATGTTTTCTTTTATGTTTCTTTTATATAGTAGTGGGTTACAATAAATGAATTGAAGAAACGTAAAATTAGTAGCAGGAAAATCCAACATAATTGAAAACATTTGTGGTTTACAGTATCTGAAATGTGTTCTTCTTAAATTATTATATCATACATTTGTAAATTTTTAATAATCTATACTAATTCTATTTACAGTAAATTAATTTGAAATACGATTTAATAAGTTATCATAAATTATTTGTGTTTATCCAATAAGCAATGTTAATTTTGGTATAACTACAGAAAATGAACTATATTTACGATATTTCTAATTACTATTTTTTAATATTGCATTAATCGAAATTATTATTTTTATTGTATCTTAATAAATAATTTTTTGTTTTAATTTTCATTTAATTATGAACATTAAATTAATTATTGTTATTATACATTATTTGTTTATTTAACTGAATCAAATTTATTATTATATATAATAGCCAAAGGCAATGATTTAATTCCTAAGTTTTTTTTTAGTCCGTAGGCATCAATAAACCATGTCTATCATAATTACTTCTCTATTGGTATTCAACAAGTTTCCTGTCAAGTAAAAGATAACTCGTGTTTGTCCTATGCACATGAATATAGATCGTGCGACCGTTTTGAACTGTAAACCTATTTCAATCATGTCCAATTTTATGTTTATAGAAAAACATTCATAGTAGGTAAAAGTGTTTATTTCTGCATTTATTATTAATACAAGAAAAATATTGTTATTTTAGGAATATCTATGAAATTTAAGATAAAGTTGTATTTTTTGTTATTAATTCTTAATTCATTTTTTTTACATATTTTTTGCAAATCAATCAGAAAGTAATACATTAACTAAACATAAGCTAAATACTAATAAACAAGTCCATTTTAATAATTACCTCTTTTGTAATATGATTGAAACCATAAATTTATAATTTTTTGTTATTAATTTATAATAACTTGTTATATTTTGAATTTTATATAATTTTTGCAAATTCTTTGTCTGAAAAGGTTAATTAGTCAATATTGAATTCGAGTTATAAGAAACCGTGTTACACGAGAATATTACTAGAACAACACGGATAAGATTAATAACAGGTTCAGAATAGTCTCTTAATTTTTTATTATACGAGAATCGCCTTATATAGAAAAGTTGTCCCAATATTATTATCGGGTTGTAGAAACTCGTGTTATATGAAAGATTAATGAATTCATGAATAGGAGCCACCTAAGAATTATTTTCATTCAATGATAATAAAAAAATACTGATTTATATCATTTTTTTTTGTAATTGTAGCAATAAAAAAAATTGTAGCATAAACTAATTATTGCAAAATATAAGGAAATATCGTAAATCTTTTAGATCGTTAAACATCTGTAATATCTTTTGTATTGTAAATTTAAAATCTGTTAACTTCATAGTAGTTCACACAGAGATTGTAATTACAGACAATCTGCAATGAATCTACTGAGACGAGTTCATTGTTACAAAATACAATTCCAAGGCAAAATCTTTTTGTTTTGTTTAATTGGAAAATTGCTTGGAAACGCTATAATAATTTATCAAAAGACTTTAATTTTTATATCCTATTCTTATACAAGATTTATATTTCAATAATATTTAATAACATTATTACTTTTCAGATTCATTTTAAATATGTTTAAAATCTATTTGTAATTATTTACATTTTTGTTTTCGAAAATTTGGGCGTAAATTATAAATTTAGTGAATTTTAAAGTGGACAAAAAATTAAAATGTGCGACATTTCCTTTGAAGATTGTTTCTTAATAGCAGATGGGGTTAATCTTGTGTTAAGCACAGATAAAAGGGAGCTAACATCTATATAGAAAGAGAAAAAAAAAACATAATAATACCTCAACTTTATTAACAATGTACCCTTTTTCGTGACAAACAAAGAAGTACGAAACACACATAATGTAGCTTTCACAACACAGTTGGTAAGTATATATTTAGCACCTTCTGTTCATAATCCACCCGGATATAAGCTCTATACGATTATGTAACAACCATTCAATTCTTAAACGATATATCATAGTGTATGTAAATCTCAAAATGGGACAAAACATTGGACAAAAGCTATAAATCTCAGCATTTTAAATATAAAAACTAAAATTTAATTCTCTATATTTTGTTGCAACCATCACTTTTTTATGTGATTTAATTATTAATAATTTCTTTACTATTGCTTTTTAATTACCAATTTATGTCTTGTTTCTATTTAAACAAAAAATAAATTTTCAATTATCTAAATTTTGTAGAGAGACTAAATTTTACACTAATTTATATCATAAATTTTTAACTATTTTGTAAATACCATATAAAATATAGTTTGTAATAAAATTAGAAGGAATAAATTTAATACTTTTTTATTGACAATTTACAACACTAAAAAAATGTATATTTTATTCATATTTTACTTAAAAAGATTTGAATTTTAGAAAATATTATAACAAATTTCTAATTTTTTTTGTCTATAATTATTTGCAATAACGATGGAGGAACTTTAATTACAAAATTGTATAATAATTGGATTGATTTCCTGTACCATATGGACACTTAATGTTTCAATTTCACTACTATAGGGAAGATTGCACTTTAGATGAACGATTAATTGGGACATTATTTCTCAATTTATTTCCAAAATTACTAGACTTTAACTATTATATTATAGCATTTATGTTTGAAAGTGGATCAATTAGGCCAATTATAAGAATTAATCACACTTCTAATTAAGTTTTATTTTTAAACAACATTTTTAAATTTAAGATAAATAACTTTTTTTAATAGTTAAAGTTATATATTTAGAAAAACTAACAATAGAAATATTAAAAAAAAAGATATTTGTTATTATATTAAATAATATATAATAATGTGAATTTGGACATAAAGTTAACATTTTTTGAAGTATTTGTATGAAAATGTTTGATTTTATTACTTTCTTTTATTGATGTGAATAAATATTCTCATAGATTTTTACGTTATTTTTTAACTGAGTTTATGTATAATAATAGTTATATTATATAATAATGTTTGAGTAAAATTATATAATGATTGGATGAATTCTTCATGCCATATGGGACGTTGAATGCAAAAATTGCACTATTATAGGGAAGATTGCACTTTAGATAATTTAGATAAATTGGAACATAATTTCTCAATTACCTTTCAAAACTAATAATTGATGTATTTAATGAATTTCTGAATTATTTTAAGTTACAATGTAAAAAAAATCGTTTGTAAATGAACGTGACATTTGTGTAAACTAAAAATTAAGAAATCAACAATTTATGTAGTTATATAATCATCAAATCTTCTAAACTTAAATATCTGTTAAAATACAACAATTCAAATGAAAAAGGAAAACAAATAATTGAAAAACTAACAAAATCTTGTTTATTAAGCTTTTTCATATATAAATTAAAAGATGTAGAATTAAAATCTTATTCACATGTAATTAAGAAAAAAAAATAATTTGAAAAGATCCGAGAAAATGCATTTGTTAAATATTAAGAAATCAACAATTTAAGTAGTTACATAATCATCAAATCTTATAATATTACATGAAATTGAAAAAAAATCTCGTTTAATAAAAAATAATTGAAAAACTTACTAAAGCTTATTTATATATAAATTAAAAGATGTAAAATAAAATCTTCATTCATATGCAATTAACAAAAATATAATTAGTTCTAACATTATAATGAAACGAGAAAAAAATAATTTTCGATTAAATGAAATAGACTTTAATTTTATAATTTATTATATAAGATTTAGAAGTATCACAAATGTGACAGTAGGCTTGTTGAAAAGCGTATAGTCTTGTCTTTAAACTATATATTTGATGATGTAACTAGCGTAGGAGTTTATTAAGTATTTAGATAAAACATGGAGACATGAAAAAGTTTGAAATAGTTAACAATGAAGATTATTTAATAATTATTATTTCAAATGATGTCATTACAGGACGTATTCTTGTTTAAATATATAAATATACATATTTTAGAGTTAATTACATTACCTGAGATTATAAGAGAAGAGAAAAATATAAAAAAAAATCGAAAGCCCAAAGGACAAAGAAATACCTGCTGGAAAGAAGCATGAATTAAAGTAGAATTAAAAATATTATAAAAATCTTAATAAAACTAACGTTTTTAAAGAAAATCGATGTATTTAATTACAGAATTTAATATCAAATGATTCATTATAAAAAAGCTTTTGTTACAAAAATTATTAAAAACCTAATAACCATTATAAAATCCTTATATTCATTTAATTGTACAACTTTGACAGTTTCTTACAAAATAATAGCAAATACAACAAATGTTCACAAAAAATAAAAAATAAATACATTGTAATACATTAAAAAACATTGGTTCATACTGCAAATCAGTATTTATCTGTTTCTTTTTAATCTAACAATAGCGATAATTATATTAACAAGATACAATTGTATTGTTATTGTACTATTTATTTACCAATACGTTTTCTTGATTAATTTATGTTTTCTGCTGCTGCTCTTTGTTATTTTGTGTTTGGATTTTATATTGTAATGTTCGAGCATTCATTTCATGAACTTCATTGAATTTATAACTTTTCTTCGGCAGCTTTTGTATCATTATAAAGTTTACTCTTTCTTTAAAAGAGTTAAATAATTGTAATTTACATAATTATGAACAAAAATAATGTAGTTGAAAATCTAATTCAGTTGTTCAAATGTTTAACTTTATTTCAGGAATCTTTAAATTATAACCTTCTTTATATTCTGGACTCAGGTAACGTTTATTGTGGATGTAAGAGTCGTCTCATTTCCATGACAGGTTTACTGTTGTACAGTTCAAAGGGATTTATTCAAATTGCATATGTAAAAAAAAAGAAGAGAAGAGAAGAGAAAAGTGTATCGGGTTTTATATTTTATAGTGGACCTCCAACCAAATTAAGTACAGCTTTTGGATTGGAATCTTTCTTCTTGCATCGGGACAGATGGCATAACCGTCGGCGCACGTGATTTGTTGTCCGTCAGCAGAGAAGCAACAACAAAAAAAGGGAAAAAATTGAGAGGAAGGGTACGACCACCAATAAAAAGGGAGTAACGTGAGTCGCGCGCGACCCCCCCGCGACTCCCTAAATGCTTCTTAAAGACGTGTAATTGCTACGTATTAATTCAATTGAGCTCTGGACTTCCGGCCGAAGGACAATGCACCCTTTTCTACCAGTCGCATCCGGGGAACCCGGGGTGCGCAGAATTACCGGTTGCTAACCCTGCAATTTTGTCACAAAAGCAACCCCATCGAAATAGAAATATGAGAAAGAAAGGAAGGCGGAAAAAAAAATTGTGGAACAGTGGAACATAATCCAAACCGTTACGCATAATTCTTCTCGCTGGTCCGTGCCGCCCCCGAAAAAATGGGGACACCGGGATTGAGGGAGAGTGAGAGTGCAGAAGGACCACACGCAAAATCGAGTAACGTCGGCTTCTCATCTTTCCTCACAAAAAATGTGTTTTCCGTTTAAGGACATAATTTTAAGAGTGTCCATGATCTTTTACATAAATATAAAGAAAAAAGATAATTGCTATCATAAGGAATGGACAAATCAATCATTAAATTTATTACATTTCAAAAAACTTAGTTCATTTCTTATTTTTACATCAAAATTTATTGTTTTAGAAAAATTGTATTCATTTATTACCAGATTGTATCAGTTACAATAAATTATTAGAAACTTTTCTTATTTTAAGCACATAATAATACATTCTTCAAAATAAATTACAACTTAAAATTCTCTCGTTTATGTTTCGTTGAAATCTGTTGTAAAAAAAACATGAAGAAAAAGGACATTCTCAATGTAATGACAGATCTTTCAAAATGTATTTTGCATTTCGAATTAAATTTGCATTTTATCTATTTATTAATTGTTTAAATGAAAGTAGGAAATATTGAGAAACAATTCAATTTCCTTTCATACTTTCAATTATTTTCAATTGTTTAAGAAACTAATTTAAAATAATAAAAAACTAAATGATAAATAATTTTCATGGTCATATATTTATTTTACTAATATAAGATAAACTTATCTTATTTGTAAAACCAACAAGATTAAAGGAAAGAAAAATCATCAATTAAAAAATGTATAAAAAATTATTTCAGAAGATTGCTAAAAATAAACTAGTAATTTGACAAATTCCTTCTAACTTATCTAGTAATTCGATTTATATAGAAATATTTATTGCCTCTAGAATTGAACTTAGATTTAAATACAATTACAGTTAAATACAATTGTTAGGGCAGAAAGACCTATGATCAATTGCCTTTTGTATCAGCAAAGAACTAATGAGCAATATTGAGGTTTTAGGTGAAATAAAGATCAAAATTAACATTCAATTTCATGTTGAATTAAACTTTCGCTTATTCTATAAATATTTTGTACTGAATTTCTTCTTAATGACATAAGAGTCGTGACATTTAACGAAGATCCTACTGAGATTTCTATTGTGAAAGATGAAACATTGAAACATTCCGTTATGATTTATGGATACCATGCAATTATTATTTATTATTTAATAGAAATAAATTCACTAGCTATATTTTATATTTGGTAAGTGAACTTTTTTTACTTTCAATTTGTTTATGAAATATGTATTATATAAATAGTAAATGCATATCGTTTTTATTAATTCACTATTATATTCCCTATTCTTATAATTTTAATATAAAAAAAAACTTTAATTGTTGAGTTTATTACTAAACTAGAGTTATCCCCCGACTTACGAACTAGTTCCGTTCCAAAGGTTCGTAAGTCGAATTTGTTCGTAAATCGGTGGAATTAAAAAAAAATATACTTATTTTACCACACTTTACACTATTATATATATTAAATTCCGTATTACTGACTGCATAAATTTGAAAAAATTGATAAAATGAACAAAATACTTACTTAGAAATACTTTTCAATGTAGACATAACAATTATTTAATGAAAAACGACAAAAGAAACAAATGCAACAAAACAGATAGAACATCTTCCAAAAATATTATATTTTATTACAGAAATTATCAATTTCTTTTGGATAGTTAATTTGTTTTTATCGCTATATATCTTGTTGTAACAATTTAGAGCTTTTAGAATTTCGTAAGTCCGGGAGTTTGAAAGTCGGGGATTACCTGTATTTTCAATCGGAATAGCTGAATTATTTCATTTAACTACAATAAATGTTTCTCTTTGAATCACAATAATCTGAATGATTGTGCTAGTTAAGTTCAAAAGTTCAGTTTTAAATTGTTGACTAATTAGTAATGAATACCATACCATATACCTTCTTTGAAGTATTTCTAGTTAGAATAAATGAAATATTTAATGAAGATTAACATGATACTTATATTAATTCATCAAGTATCAGTAGTTTAGTAAATACTATGTTCATATTTGTATTTAAATACACTAATATAGAAAAAAAACACAATTGAGTTTTAGAATAAAATATAATTTCTAATTTTGTACTAAATATATACTGAAAACAATATTTCCTCTTTCATCTTTTTTACATTAATTCATCTTTTATAAACACAATTTCCATATAACTTTAACAGACGAAATAGATAAGTTGTAGAAATATCACTAGATATTTTTTTTTTAATATTTACTGATATTATTTCGTATTTGTAATTAAGTAATGCAATATTTCATCATCAATAACAAACATTCAAATGTACAAAATTTTAGGTACAAATTCTGATCATCAAACATTTTCAACTTATTTAGGTTTAATTTCTTTTTATTTGTTTCTTATATAATATAAATTAAACTTATGTATTTAAAATCATTAGAAAGAAACTGATTTCACTAAATATAATTCAAATTTTTAGGTGTAAAAGTAATGTTTTCTTTTGTTTGTAAAAAAATGTATATAATTTCATATTAAATAAAAATAAATTGCACTTGTAAATTCTAGACAAAAGCAGATAACAAAAATATTTCCAAAATTTCAGGTGTATATACAAAGCATAAATCATTTTCAATATGTATCATTATTATTTGTATTGAAAATATATGTTTCTTATTTTTTGTTTGTGTTATTTGTCATGTCCTGCCTTAACATAAACAGAGTGAGGAAGGGGCTGGGATATTAAAGGTGCCCTTTTTCCAGTCCTGATCCGTTATCAGCTCGCACGGATCAGCCGGAGCCGTCGCTCACTGTGACCATGTATACGTGCACATACATGTATACGTGTATATAAGTGTGTGTGATGTAATGATGCAGCAAATAAAATGGTTGTGTAATGTATATGAATATGTAATGTCTTGCGGTGTAATGATATGCGGTGCTCCTCCCTCTTTCAGAGGATTGGCTCCTGACGGGGGGCCGCAAGGTGGGGCCCCGGCACGCGAACAACAAAGCCCAACAACACGGAACACACACACACTCACTTACAAATCCATATACATATATAGACACACACACACAGCCAGATATCACACCGCGCAGCATAATCTTCATCATCGTCATGTGATGTTGATGATGACGATGATGATATGTGACCACCATTCGCGACACTCTTGGTATTTCCAATGCGGAATGAGAGGATCAATGGTGACCGGACGCATTCACAATTGATGTAACGGCATTCTTTTAAGAGAATCTCGGAATATACAACGATGAAAGTGATTGATTGATTGATTGACACAACACTGACAGTTGGAGTGACTAATAAGATACAATTTATTTTCCTACCTATTCAAACGACTATCATTGCCTTCAAGATTTATATTAATAAATCCCATATCCATTCATAATTTAAAATTATAGAACAGGATTATTTTGTTATTGTTCATTTGCAAACTTAATTACATTGAATAATTGACATTTCTTAGTCACATTATTTCTATATAAATGTAATTAAATGACAACAAAAAGATAATTATTTATAGAACTAAATTTTCATTAACTTTGGTATTGAAAGTAATAAAGCTCTAGCTTGTTACAAGGAGATATATAGTGATACAAAATTAACTGGTCAAACAAAAATTGATAATTTCTTTAATAAAATATAATATTTTTGGAAGTTGCACAATCTGTTTTGTTGCATTTGTGTCTTTGTCGCTTTTTATTATTTTTTTCTGGTGTCTACATTGAAATTTTTTCAAATTTATGCAATCAGTAATAAAATAAAATTTCCATTCAGTTTTGATTATAATCGACCAACACTGAATGGAAATAATTTAAATTATATCAATCATTTTTTGTATGTATCAGGTAGTATTAAGATAATTATTTTTATGCATTTTGTAACTGTAAATTTTAATTTTTAAATTATTGACAGAAGTATTCAGAAAATAAAAAAAGACTATTGAAAATAGAGAAATACATATATACAAAAAAAATAATAGTTAATTGTTTGTTGTTATATAAATTCACCGTATCTTATATTATATAATATATATTCTTATATATAAAGTAAAATTGGTTTATTGTTTTCCTTACTGTTTTAAAGCTTTTTTAATAACTAGTTAACTATTTATTTTACATTTCTGGTTGTTTTTCAGATATCGTTAATGTTAGTCTTTATGTGTGACCCAAAACAAACTTATCTTTTTGTAATGTGGACCAGGTTTTATTTTTTAAAGTTACATTGACTTTCGTATTAAATGATTGTGAACTAAATGAATAATTTGTAAACAGTACAAATTACTTTAAAAAAAAACCTATTTCGATCGTTACAATCTTCTTAATTTTACTAATAGACTTATTATAGTTAATTAATTGATGTAAATTACTGTCACGGATGGAATTCTGGACACTGAAATATTGTCTCGTGTTGTCGTTGTGTCTCAGTTGTAGGAATTAAATAATTCAATTAGATTTAAACAAGTTTATTATAATTGGTACTCTTGGAGTTCTTCCTAAGACAATGTAGATACTTTAACACTTTGACTAAAACTTTATTCGTCTTTGAAGGTTGCACTGATACTAATTCTAAATACTTATTCTACTTAAGTAAATTCTTATTAATACGGGGTGGAAGATGAGATTGGGTGTAGGGTTTGTATATATTGATGGTTAAGCGTTCAAACGGGAATCGGTGGTTTTGTTTATTATAAGATCGGGATAAAATTCTATGCATTGTTTATGATTGTACGTGCAATGATTATTATGTATTTATAATAAGGACTTGAATTTACGTTTGGTCCCGTTTGATTATATTAAAGTCTATGGAACGGGGATCATGGTCGAGGTTCTATTATACTTATCTATATGTTTATATAATAAGGCTACTATAGTAATACTCTATTAACAATAATAATTATAATAATAATGGTTGGACACGACAATATATTTAATTTAACTTAGGAAAAATGATGTCAAATATTATAATAAGTTATTGAATTTGCAAATTTTTTAATTTAACAAATATTGTTATATTATTATAATAGTAACTAAAGAAATTAGTTTGTAAATTATATAGTTTACTAATAAAAAATACATTTTCTAAATAAAATGATAAAAACAAACTGGGTTGAAAGACCTATGGTGAATTGCCCTTTGTAGTAGTTAATATATTATATTTTATCATTAATATTATTGCTGTGAATGATTTTATTTAACTGTTACCATAAAGATTATTAATATTTATTAAAAATACAAATAAATACATGAAAATAACTAACAAACAAATAAATATAAATTATAAACGGATACAAATTAAACATTCATAAAAAAAATAATTATTTATAAGTACAAGTGACCTATCTCAAATTGTTGATAAATACATTAATAATTTGAGGAAATACCAATAATTAATAGAAATAGGAATGTCTATATCATATATTATTCAAAAAATATTAATTTAGCCTAAAAATATTACTTCCAAAAACTATGTCCAGTAGAACCTCTTTTATGCGGTATATGAAATCCAACCAAGTCCAAAGGCGTTGGCAGCATTGTAATGTTTTCTATCAGTGTGCTCTACAGCCTGTTCAAACGATTCTGTTAGATTTTGAACCAATTCATCACAAGAAGATGCACGTATTGGATTAATACGAGTAGCAGTGAATTATGTATGTGCATTTTTGAAAATTTCTCCGTATGTACAACGAGAAATTAAATGTTTTTAAAATGTTTCCATGTGTAAATTACTTATTTATTTTGTTTGGATGCACTTTCTCATGAATTTCCTAAATCTTTGACGTATTTTCTTATATGTAACAATTTCGAATATTTTTTTGTGCGATTTCTTTTATGTGGTCTCTATCTATTACACAAAGCAGGTTTTACTGTATAATGTAATATTATTTAACAATCAACAACAATCAATGGAAAAAAAAATGTATTTCGAAAACAACAAGTAAATTACAACATTTACCAAATAGTTGTAATTTACTTGAATTTTGTCCTAATGAATATTTTTTTAATATAAAAAAAAAAACATCAAATTAATAAAATTAATAAAATAATTATTGATAAACAAATAATATTTATTTAAAAAAATCAACAGATATCTTTCTGTGCAAATCATGTAAAATGCAATTAAAAAAAAATAAATATTACATTTGACAATTTTAGATTTTATTAATAAAATTCCATTACTTATAATTAAACATAAGTGATGTGTGTGTATATGTATACATAAAGTATTAATCAAAACTATGCATTTAGATTCATCAAATATAGAATTCCATAATTCCTCAGAGAGAATAAAACGCAATAAACATGTTATTTTTGAAATAACACAACACAAAATAAAAAAAACAAACATTAAGTCATCATCACCGTAATACCATGTAATTTGTGAACTCATTTTTATTTATTTTTGTGACAAATTATCCTTTGCGTACCATGTTTTTTCATTCATTTTTCTTCATTTTATTGCATCCTTCTTCGTTCAATCGACACACAACAATCTTCATTAAATCAGTGATTGTATTTAGTAATTGACTTTTGTATTGGGAATTACGAGTTCCAATTAGGGCGTAAATAATGAATTGACCGTTTCAATTTGTACAAGAGCTCACATAATTCCTTGTTTCATTTTTTTTATATATTCATCATTACTCCCTCCATTCCATTCCAATAGAGTTACTCCTCCTTCATCGAGGAACAAGAGTGAATTATTTTTCTACACGTACATATTTCTGTTTTGTCTGTACTAGTTTTTTTTTATTATTTTCGTCCTATCGTAAAAAAAGGGGGACGAGCTGATGATTATTTGATATCACATAAGTGATGTGTGTGTATATGTATGCGTAGGTGTGTGTGTACGTACGTATGCGATGAGATAAAACATGTAATTTGTCGCTGATTATTGATTGAAACTTTTATTGAAATAAACATGTCGCCATCAATTATTTAATGGGGGGCGCGAACTTTCTTCGAGCTCGACGGGGGTTGCTGAATTATTGAGCGCGGAGGGATCCTCGTGCCTCGGACGGCCACGATGGGCGTAAATTATTCAGCCCGTAAATTCGTTAGGCAAACTCGAAATTCATCTCTCGCCAAAAATATAAACTAAGAAAAAAAAATGGAAAGGGAGCATTACATAATTGGTAGAACAGAAGAATGAGTTTCTACTAGTAAATAAAACGTTAAAATAAAACCAATTATAGGGAAGCATTTTTTTCGCAGACGTCGGTTTTTCTCTTTTGTTCTTCAGTGGGTGGAAACGCCGACCTTTTGTTTCATCTCGTTTTCTTCTATTGGTTTGTTCTCATTTTTTTGTATGCCTTTTGTTTTTAATGAATAAACGATCCAATACAGAAAAACCTCGTTTTGTGCGGTTAATCGGTTCGGCCAATATTCCGAACTATTTGTAACCGGACTAATCGAGGAACTAAATGTAGCAATATCTGACATTGATCGTTTCCGTTAATATTCATGACTATTTGAAACTGAACTAATCAAGGACTTAAATAGATACAAAAATAAAAGGTACAAAAGGAAACTTAACTGTATAAAGAAGAAAATAATTTATTATGAATCAGAACTGATCGAACCCGCACTATATGAGGTACTGCTGTACTTGTATTTTGTAGAAGGCTGCGTTTTTGACAATAATATTAATGTTCTTTTCGCCAATGTGTCGCACTGTTTGAAACCTTACTAATCGTGGTCTTTAAAACCGAAGAAAAAACGTACATTTATACAAAAAAATAATTTTGTATCCTAATTTATTAGGATTTATTTTGATTTTTCTCAATTAAAATGTAATTTGTTTTGAAATATTGAAACCGAAGTATAGTGAATCAAAACCGACTGAAGCAATGCGAAGTGTTTGAGTATTTATATTTTGTAGAAAATAACACTTTCGGACAATAATTTATATATAAAAAAAATAATTTTATGTACTAATTTATTAGGATTTATATTTATTTTTTATCAATTAAAATGTAATTTGTTTTGAAATTTTCAAACCGTACTATAATAAATCAGGACTAATCGAAGCCGCACTATACGAAGCTTTTCTGAACTTATATTTGAGAGAAAGCGTACTAATCGAGTACATTAAATGTTTTGTTTTGAAATACTATAGTGAATCCGCACTGATAGAAGCCGCACTATGTGAGGTATATTTATTTTGTTTGAACTAATTAACTTTTTTTTATTGGAATTTTATATAAAGCGATAAATAATTTAAAAGAATTATTCAATAAATTGTTTAATTTTATATATTAGTTCACAGGTTATTCATAAGATTATGTAATAACATTAAAATAACAAAAATATTTTCAAAAACTCTCAATTCAATAATAATGTAAAACTTATCTATAAAAGTAATTAAATAAATAAATCATCATTCCAAAACATCTTTTATTCAATTTTTATTGAATACTGTTAATTATAAATTTAGTTCTTACATTTATTGATTACACATATTAATTTCATTTATGACAAGAATACAGTAATACCTCGCATAGTACGGATTCAATCAATCCGGATTCAATATAGTCCGGTTTGAAGCTGTGACAACTCACAGACAATGATAAGTTTTAATACCTTTATGATTCTTATGACTTTAAGACTCTTTTTATGCGGTTGTTTCACTATGTATTTAAGTTCTCGATTAGTCCGGTTTCAAACAGTCTATATAAAGTAAAGTACAAATTCTGCGGAATCTTATGTAAATTGAATATATATTTCTGTTTGATTTACTTCGGTTTCAAACAACACGGGATATTGGCTGAACCGCACTATGCGAGGTATTACTGTAATTATATGTTAAATATATTAAATATTACATACTAATTGATAATATAATTAATATAATTACCTAAATAAACACGAAATTCATTAAAAATACAAAAAAAAATAAACGAGATCATTGTATAATAGGCATAACAGAAGAAGGGCATTTCAACTGTAAATAAAACGTTAAAATAAAATCAATTACGGGGATGCAATTTAGAGCAAACTAGTGGCGGTCTTCTTTTTCGTTCTACGGTGGGTGGAAACGCCGACCTTTTGTTTCATCTCGTTCGTCTTCTGTTGTTTTGTCCTCATCTCTCTTCCATCCTTCCATCTTCTCATCTTTGTCTTTCTTCTGGTCTTTCAAAAAAAAAGCTCTTTCCTCTTGTGGGTCTTTGTCGTTTATTTTTATTTTTTTTGTTGTTGTTGAGGGGGGAAATGAGATCATAAAATTAGCAAAAAGGCAATTAGAAATTGGAAGCAGCGCGCCTTCAGTCGGCAGACCGAAAAAAGGACACGGTGGCGCCAAAAATCCCGTCTTCCTTTTTTTCGGTTTTGTCCTTCTCCTTTGCCTTTTGCTCCTTTCAGTTCGCGCCGCTGAGGGCATTAAAACAAATTGCGAACGGTCAGGTAGGGACGAAAGTTCATGCATGCCATTAAAGCCAACATCCCCTAAACTATTAGGTCGTTGCACTATTTAATGGTCGACAGTTTCTAGTTGCCATAGCAATTTTAGAATACACTTTTTTTTCTACCTTAATGGTAACACCATACTTTCGGTTACATGAAAAAAATACTTTATTGATTCAAATTTTTATATAAATGTAAGAAAATATATAAATTCGTACATATCTGATAAATAAATTGTTTTTTATACAAAAATAATGGTATAAATTATGCAATTATACAAACAGTTTTATGTTTATTTCATATATAAAGTTTGTTATGTTTTTGAAAATGCTGCATACCCACTATACCTGATTTGAGACATAAGTTTTTAGAAGGTATAGCGAGTACAAGTTATTTATGATACCAATTGTAGTTATAAAGTGTCATTTGTAATCAAATGATACACCTCATTTAATGTCAAAAGTTAAGCAACATAAGCTACTCTAGGGTATACAAATTTAATTGAGGGTCCATTAACTTTATTGCGGGCCCATCTTAGTTTGCAACTAATAAAAACATAAATTCTTGATTTGACACATAAGTGTTTATAGCTGTTTTGTAGCTGTTAAATGTCATTTTTAATCCATTGGTACACCTGATTAACATTAATGTCAAAAGTCAAGTATTATGTAGACGCAACGTTAGTGTACACCTCATTTTGATAGTTCCAATTTGATGTCCTTGAAACACTGACTTAATATGACACTACTTATTTATTAAGTGCCGCATTTGCATAGCAACTTAATTGGACATCATTATAACTAATAGCGGTTAGTAATAAATATGTATGTATCAATTTAGATATTGTGTGATTATTGCTTTAGTATACATTACATTTTGATAGTTGATAACCATTTTTGATACAATTGTAAGTATAAATAAGAAATGGTAATATACCATCTTTACAATGTCTTTTGAAATCTTGTTTAGAATTATATAAAGACATGTATTCAATGATAAACTTACTTTTAAGCTTCAAAATTTCAATGTTATGCTATTATAGCAACCACATACTGTAATAAATAACAGTGAGTGTGGTATACATGAGACCACGAGCTGTTTTTTCCGTAATCAGCAGATGAAATTAAAACGTGGGTCCCAAATTTAAATTAGGTAGGGTCCTCAACTATGGCAACCACATATTATAATAAATAACAGTGGATGTGGTATACATGGGCCCACGAACCAAGCATGCTGTTTTTCCGTTGTTTTTTTCCGTAATCAGCGGATGAAATTAAAACGTGGCTCCCAATTTTAAATTAGGTAGGGACCTCAACTATGGCAACCACATATTATAATAAATAAGAGTGGGTGTGGTATACATGGGCCCACGAGCCAAGCATGCTGTTTTTCGTTGTTTTTTCCGTAATCAGCGGATGAAATTAAGACGTGGGTCCCAAATTTAAATTAGGTAGATCCCTCAAATTAACATAAGCCTGAGTCGATCAAATACAAATTTTCATAGAGTCCACTAATTTAATTAGAGGGTCCGTTAACTTTGCTCGCACGTGGGCCCATTCACTACTTCTTACACCACTAAATATTAATACTTATTTTTAGAGCATACAGCAATAAACAATGATTGGTATACCTAATATATTATAGTACACATTTATTTTTGATGTAGTTGTAAGTACAAGTGAAAAACTGTAATACAAACAGCTTTAAGAAGTCTTTCGATATATTTTCTTTTAGAATTACCAAAGACATGTATCAAATAATGAACCAATCTTTAAAATTTCTATCTAATACTATTATATCCATGGCAACTATATAAAAACATTGTCATAAGCATTGAAGCTGTAATGAAGCCCATAGGATTTAAAAAATAAGTTGTTTTATAATTATTAATATTTGAAAAGTAAGAGATAAACGTTTCCTGTAGCCACAAATTAAAATTTGACAGGACTTTAAGATTAAAATATTCCTTATAAAGTCCTTAAAATGAAAACTTATTCATTAACTTTACTCTCACACTGACGCATTTAGTTCATGTTAGGTCACTCATAACAAACATAAATTCATTAGTTCGTACACCTGTTAGAATGTCGATTTTGATGCAGTTGTAAGTAGAAATAGGAAAGAGTAATTTAGCATCCTTGCGATGTTGATGGTGTCTTTTGCGATGTGATTTTTCCATTATCGCCGGAAGGCATGTAATCAGACGGTGGAGCCGGACGCGTCCAGTTAAACGCAAATGACATTTTGATAGTTGGTTTGGGGCCCTAACGAGTTGCCAACAAACGCACGATACGTATTTCATTTAGGGCCCTAATGATCGACCCGCAATTAGCGTCAGTCCCCTTAATTGCATATGAAATCTTTTAATGCTGCTGGACGAAAGCACCAATTCTTATTTTATTTTTATTGTTATTATTATTTTCCGTATTTATCTTTAGCTTTATTCCATCTTCAACATTTGCACAAATCCTTTTAACCTCTCTCTTTCTCTTTAAGTCTCCGTTCATATTTTTCTTGTATTGTTTCTGTTTTGCTTTAGTTTCTTTCACTTTGTGTGTTCCCTCCGCTCGAGTTTCTTCTTTTGCATTTTATTTTTTATTTTGTCGGCCTAATGAATTCCCGCGAGCATTTCGGGATTTTACGACTTTACGCAGAAACGTCGCATAAAAAGTATTTTTACGCTTCCGAAATTGCACGTTTCGCAGAAGAAACGGAAAATTTACCGTCTTCCGTGCGTTATAAATCTATTGTGCAAACCGTGAACCGATTGGCGAGTTGAACTAACGCTGTTACAGACTTAGTTACATCGGCAAGTTGTTAACACATTGTAATTGGTAGAATGAATTTATCTAAAATATATTTAAGAGAATCTTTCTACAAATTATTAGATGATAATTTAATATCAAGTTTATACAAGAAAATAATTATAGGAAATACAATTTTTTCTTGCTAAATTGACTACGAGTTATCTCGAACAATTATTGTTACTACAAAAATAATACAAGTTATATTGTAGTTGTCTACCAGTCTACAAGTAATCAAGTTTAGAAAAACAGCAATTCTTGCTAATACAAGTATTTTCTCAAAAGTTGTCTACAAGTTATTTTGTAATTGGTTGTCTACCAGTAATCAAGCTTAGACAAAATTGGAATTCTAGCTAACTAGAAGTTATCTTGTAGTTGATTCTCTACCACTAATCAAGCTTACAAAATACATCTATTCTTGCTTCTACATGCCTTTCTTCATAAGCTGACCAAAAGATATCTCATAGTTGGTTGTCTGCCAGTAATCCAGCTTACAAAAAAGAACAATTCTTGCTACTATAAGCCTTTCTTCATAAGCTAATTATAAGTTATCTCGTAGTTGATTCTCTATCACTAACCAAGTTTGTAAAATACAGCAATTCTTGCTTGTAAAAGCCTTTCTTCATAATCTGACTAGAAAATATTTCGTAGTTGGTTGTCTACCAGTAATCCAGCTTAGACCGAAGAACAATTCTTGCTACTACAAGCCTTTCTTCATAAGCTAATTACAAGTTATCTCGTAGTTGGTTCTCTACCACTAATCAAGCTTGGAAAATACAGCAATTCTTGCTTGTAAAAGGCTTTCTTCATAATATGACTACAAAATATCTCGTAGTTGGTTGTCTACCAGTAATTCAGCTTAAAAAAAGTAACAATTATTGCCACTATAAATCTTTCTTTATAAGCTAACTACAAGTTATCTAATCAAGCTTAGATAATACAGCAGTTCTTGCTACTACAATAATTTCATCATAAGACTGCTACTAGTAATTTCGTAGTTGATTAGTACCAGTGATCATGTTTAGAAAAAAAAGCAATTCTTTCTTTTACATGTCTTTCTTCATAAGCTGACTACAAGATATCTCGTAGTTAGTTGCTGGGAGATTGTAGCAGCATACATAACAGAGGTGCTACTGACTAAAGAAGACGAGCGAATGCTGCAGAGGGTCTACGAGGACAGTGGCAATGGAAACCAGCACTGTCATAAGTGATCCAATGAAAGTGTCAGACAAACGGACAATCAGCATCGCAGAGGAGTGCAGTAACACAGGTATGCTGACGAAGAAGAGAAGATGTTTTAGTGCGGTAAGAATCCCACAGTACCACGACTCCACCCGTGGTCTCTATATAAGGTATCGTCTCCTCTACCAAAAATAAGTTACTTGTCTACGAGTAACCCAACTTAGAAAAAAAAACAACAATTCTTGTTACTACAAGTCTTTCTCCATAAGCTGACTACAAGTTGTCTCGTAGTTGCTTGTTTGTTGCTACTACAAGCATTTATTTATATGCTAACTACAAGTTATCTTGTATAACTAAGTAATCTGTAACGACTTAATAAAACGAATTACTCCATTAAAAATTCATTTTCAATTAAAAATTGATGTAAAAGCAAAACAATTTATAAAATACAATTTTCATTAATGGTATAGTTGACATATTAATTAGGCAAATTACTTGATCTTGATTAAATTTCAAAATTTGAGTATATATTTATTCTTATAGCTAAAGATTTTTTCAGTAACTGAACTTTATAAATATTCAATAATTTATCAATAAAAAAACTTGATTTTTTATGTGAAAACATTGAATTTCTTTAAAAAATTTATAATTCTTAGTAATAATTAGTAATTACGAATATTCTAAGTATTATTGTATAAAACATATAAGTTTATAACAATTTTTTATATAGAATATTTTTAAAATCGAATTGTTATAAACACTAGAAAATTATAAAAATATATTTCATTATTTCTTTGTTAAATAACGTATATATTGTAATTTATTTATTTTTTTACGTGAAAAATAAAAACAATTTTTATTGCCTATAAAAATCAAAAAAGTGTATGCAATTATTAAAGTTCATAACAAATCACGTCCGACTGCGAAATATAATATTATAAAGTTCACAAAACAAAGCGAAATCCATTATAACACAAAATTGATGAACTACTCGTTTTTGTTATTAAATTATACCGAATAAATACAAATAAATCTATGAAAACGTGGCAATTACATTTTCAATCTATATAAAAAGTAATTAAAATTAAATTTATGGACGTCGAAATTACCATGTGTTCGTGTACTTTGGATATGTGCAAATTTTAATGTAATTGCATCATGCTACGACCAAATAAATTTAATGATTTATTGAAAATATTGCGTGTCGTGTACTATATACTATATACGTGAGTATGTAATGTGAATGGATACGAAATGGATCCAATTTTCCGTCCCCGGTGATGTTAATTAAAGAATGCGGAGCGCTAACGTGGAATTAGCTAATTAATTACTATTCTAGAACGCAGACGGGGCGAAAATTACACGTTAATTGGGGTGCAATTAGGTGGCCATTAATGATCTCTTCACTTAAACCAAAAAATTTATATATATATATCGAAGAGGAAACGCAACGAAACAGGGAAAATGTGGAAGCTATAATATGGAAATTATATAAGGAAAGTTTCTTAGATGTTATCGAATTAACGAATCGTTCTGTTTCCTGCATTATTATGAATGCAACAAAACGATAAGTTTTTGCGGTCAACAAAATTTTGTTGTTATTATGTTTATCGTATAAAATTATAATCATTGAAGTATGAATAACATTTTTTTAATGATAATACTAATTTTTATTTCAACAATAAAAATAAACAAAATTGAACATTTTCATACATAATTTAGAAATTATTTTAAATTTACATTAAACTATGCTTTTTGCTATTATTTTTTTTATATATAATCTTTTTTTGATAAATTTATTATTCACAATCTGCCAAATTCTGGCAACGAGTAAATAGTTTTGGAACTGCGACAGAATATAATACTGAGCGGAATAGTTTCTCATTAAAAACCTTCCAATTATCTAATTAATATAAATAAATATTAATTTTAACAATAAAAACACTAAAAATATTGTTCTAATTTTAAAATCTATAAGTGAAATCAAAGATGTTATATCTTTTTAGCCTATGGAGTTTCACTATTGTCTAATAAATTTGTAGCTAGTGTATTGGGGTGCTTTTCTAACCGGTTTTGATATCGCACACTAAACATAGAGATTTCACTTTTCACTGTATTTGAAGGTCACTGTGGGTCACGTCATTGTGCACCAGAGTACGCAGACACTTTGATTGATAACGTTGAATTATATCAATGTTTGAGTTGCTCGCTATTCCCCAAAACTGTATACCATATGTCCACACTGGTTTTAATACTGCCTTATATATTAAAATTTTATTTTCTAGTGATAGCTGCGATCTTCTCCCAATTAACTGATATAATTTAGTTCCTAATTGCTGTTTTTTTCCTTGTAAGCCTGCGATCCAAGATAATACCCAGGTATTTGGCGTCATCAACTTCTGGGATAATATTATTGTGTAAACTAACTGCAGGACAGGTGTAAATGTTCAGTGACTCGATTTTGGTTCATTCGTTTTAATTCGCCATTTCTTCAACCATTTTTCAATTCCATTCAAGCAATTTTGAAGTTCCGGATCTATATTTGATGCCAAAATTGCTGTGTCATCAGCATAAGTCGCAACTGTAGTTTTTGTAGTTGTAGGTAAATTAGATGTATAAATAGTGTAAAGAAGGGGTCCCAGTATACATCCCTATGGAACGCCTGATCTGATCGTAAATAACTGCGTTACCTTATTTTCAATTCTAATTTGGAACAGTCGATCGCATAACAATGATTTATTTATGTTGAAAAACGTGTGTGGTAATATTTTTTTGACCTTATAATATAATAAACCCTTATGCCAAACTAAGTCGAATGCCTGTGAAATATCTAAAAATGCTGCTGTGTAATTTCCAGTAATTGATAATCTATTTAATAGTCAGATTATATAGAATAATAATACAACAAAACACAGGATTTTGCGTTCAACAAATTTTGTTATTATGACGCTTGGTTTAATGTGAAATTAAATAACAATTTGTTAATATGGAAATTAAACGATGATTAACTAAAACATATTTGTAATATTTCATAGAATCAATAGAATCTGTTTTTTTTTCGTTATCAACATATGGAATTAAAACAAAAACATTTTTGTGGGCCCAAAATTTATATTTGATAGAGCTCTCAAATTTACACAAACCTGAGTCCTCCAAATACAAATTTTCATAGAGATCATTAACTTTATTCTATTTACTTCTTGTTATGCCACAGGTAAAAACATAAATTTATCTACTTATTTTTGTCGGACATTTCTGTAAATAATTATTAGTATACCTGACAGATACTAGTACAAACTTAATTTTGATGTAGTTGTAAGTCCAAGTATGAACCAAGACATTTGTCAAATAATGAATCCTTAAAATTTCTATCGAATACTATTATATCCATGGAAACCACATAAAAGACAGTAGCGTAAAAATTAGATTGAAGTGCAAACCGGCTCACAAGACATAGATTTACATATATTTTGATGCCAATGAAATAAACGTTGGTAACTTCATTAACATTTTTATATAAAACTTGATATATCTTATCAAATATATGTTACTTGTCTTGATTTATGTTTAGTTTCCATATCTTCACAGCAA
Source organism: Nicrophorus vespilloides (assembly GCF_001412225.1). Lineage (NCBI taxonomy): Eukaryota > Metazoa > Arthropoda > Insecta > Coleoptera > Silphidae > Nicrophorus > Nicrophorus vespilloides. The sequence goes on from NW_017096427.1 coordinate 243,032, forward strand.
AAATCCTTCATTTTAGAGGTCTGGTCTTTATATAATTAACTATATCAAAAACCCTTTACAGCAAATCAGTTTTATTTTTTTATTATAATAATTTGTTAAGTTTGTATTATGGTTGTTGCAATAAATATTATTGTTATTATTTATTACAATATTTAGCCAAGGTATTAGCGATTTCGATGCTAAAGCTTCCCGATGAATCAAGCTTCGTCACATGTGCTAAAGTGTTATATCTACCAGACATGGCTTGAGCCCCATCAGTGCAAATTTCATTCTTTCCACTGCAAATTTGCACTAACAATAGCATTATTTGTAACAACAAGTTACTCTTTTCTATAGGGTTGCAAAATAACGAATCAACTTTTGTAGACAGAATCTGATGTAACAAATCAAATAGGAATCGTTACTGCTGTCCGTTAATTCTCCGAAAAATTGTTTCACTTGAAAGTGAAATATTCTTAAGTTGTTGAGAATAGCTTTCACCAAATATTGTTTTTTAATGTCTATAGCAACTTGTAGAATAAATTGCTATGCAATATATGCCTTTTTAAACCATGTTGTACGATGCCAATACAACTCTTTCATTTACTGAAAGAACTTTGTCTGAGTTTGTAAAAAAATCACGAGGCTTCCTTGTGCAGTGTTTCTAAATGCCTCTTCAACTTATTTGGTTTTATACTTGGTCATATTTTCGTATTTTTAGAATTTATATAAAGATTAGCACAAGTTCAAATTCTCGTATATTGGGCTACTCTCAGCTATGTTTTTATCTTATATTATACAGGGGACGCAAAATTATTCAAGTAAATGATACGAAAGACTGAAAACCACTGAAATATAGAATGTTTAAGAAACTTTCAGTGACAGCATTTTGTAAGTTATATAGTAAAATCAAGTAATACTATAATGATGAACACGTCATTATAGAATTACTAGGATGTTTTTCGTTTTTCATTAACAAAACTTAATATTTAAATGACTTAGCTTTCAAAACAATATAGAATGTTTTAGAAACTTTTATTTATATCATTTTTTAACTTGAATAGTAAAATCAAATGTTTCTGACTTAATAATATATAAACTTTTCTATAATTAAACAGAAAATAATCAACTGAAGAATGAAATTGATAGTTTCTAAGTAATGTAAGACAATTTATGTTATACCATTTTGTAAATTTGTTATGATTATAGAAGTATTTCAATGCTGAATATTCAGAGTTGCGGTGAGTTCGTGAAGGATGAACTGACCGGATCAAAAGTGGAATGAGTCATAAAGAAGAATTTTTATTGGCGAGTCTAAAAATGTAAATTATTGAAGAGATGAAGAGGATTAAGCGTATATGGGAGTGGTCCGTGTAATGATTGAGAAGAGTAGAAGAGGTAAGGAAGCTAAAAAGAGGTGGATTTTTGTTCGAAATCGGTCGGTTGGTGGGAATTGTAGATCGATTGGAGTTGCTTTTGCTTTTGCTGTTGCTCTTGTTTCTTTTTCTTCTCCTTTGCTTTGCATTCGATCGTTTTACCTTTTTTTTTATTTTTCTCTCTGTTCTTCCGTCGGTTTTGATACGACTGAGAGACGAAAGTCTCTGTTCGTGCTCTTCGTTTTGTCTGAATTTAAATATATACATCCCCAATAAGCGACCGGCAATCATTTAATGCATTTTATGGATTCGTGCCGAACGTTTATCGACATTATAGTGGTTTAATAATTTCCATATAAGTTGATGATGGTGGAGGTCGCGCCATCTTGCTCTGCTGCTGAGCTCTTGATTATAGTCATACCGGGCCGTTTCTTGATTTGCTACCTCGGGCTGTCTGCATTTGCCTTCTTATATGATGACAAAATCCCCGCATCCTCCACCCTTCTTTCCTTCCTCACTCCATCCATACCTTCATTATAACTGACGGCTTTCAGATTGTTTGCGGAATGCATTATGCTTATTTTATAGAGAAAATTACACCTAGGTTTATTATGTCTGTTATGGTCCAGGCCCACCATATGCTGACCATAGCTTCGTACTCCCATCCTCTCTTATACTCCCATACTCTTTCATCTTGTAATTTGCGAAATTGAACTAATTGAATGTGCGATTTGACAAAACGTTCGCCGCTGCCGACGCCGCCGGGACGACGTTTATATTTAATACGATTTTAATGACGTTCGTCATCGAACTTTTGCTGCCAAGGATTTTTCAACAGAATCAACAACAAAAAAAGTCAAGTAAACATAAGAAAAATAAAAACGTAGGATGAAGAACCCGATGAGTACAAAAATATGCAGAGGAGATTGAACTTATACAGACAAATGACATCACCTGGAGCCAACACTAATTAATCACTGTTATATTTCATAAGTCTAATTATGTAATAATTTTTTTTATAATACGTTTTTATAATTAAAATCATTTAATTAATTTTATTTTGATTCAAATTGTACACACAACAGACAACATTAATCTAAGGTATTTTATTTTACTATTTATTTCTAAGATTGTAATTGACAATTTTCAATACTTTTCCCGGGAATTTTGTTTCCAATTTTCGGGAAAACGGTAAATATAAATCTTAAAAATTCATGGCAACAATAAAAAAAATTGCTAAAATATTATTGTTATTAATGTAATATATTTATCATTCGTTTTATACGGTAGATAAATTCTTGAGAAAAACGTGTGAATCGAAATTCTAACTTATTGAATATATAACCTTGTAAATCGAAAAATATGCAAAAAAAGACAAACACCGTATAAAACCGAAAACTTGTAGAGGATTTTCATTTCCATTATAGTATATAAGGTATGAATATGTTTCTTTTTCTCGAGAAATATAAATCTTAAATATCTTTCCCGTACGGGAAATACCGGGAATGAATAAATAGATTTATAACTACTATTATATTAAATTACTATTTGGATATAGTTGATATAAAGATTATTTAATAAAAAAAATGGTCAGAAGAAGAGAAGATTTATGGAAGTTTGAAACAACTATTTTAAATTAATGGATCTCTTACGAATGACTTAATTTACTATGTTTTTACAACTGTTCATTGATTTATTTATTTACAATTTGTATAGGTCCCATGGACAAATATTCTTTCACTCATTTAAACTTTCAACTTGATTTACATATTTTCTGCACATGATTTAATTAATACAATAATTTTAGTTCTTTTTATGTTATAATTACTATAATTGATTAATTTAAGCTGGTGATATAATTAAATAGGGATTTTCTTAAAAAAAAAGTAAAATTTTTAACTTCGAATTACGAACTTCAATGAAAACGCACTCCATATTTATTACAAGATTAACAGATATAACATTATTAGAGCAGCCAACTTTATACAAAAAAATAGCACTAAATTGGCACACCTTTTACCTAATAAGAAAAAAATAAATTAATATAGTTTAGTTTATGTAAATCAATATTATTAATAAAATAATGTTAAATGACTATCTTAAAGATAATTATGAAAATCACTATTATTTACTTCATCACTTCATGAACATTTCTTATTTTGTTTGATTTTGCGTTTTATGGATTTTCTTGAGTTAAAATATGATAATTATGACAATTATATGAAAAACTTTCAATATTTTTTATAATACTTTTAGAAAATATGAAAACATGCTTTTGTTATAATTATTATTGCAATTAGTTTTGTTTAATATAATGAAAATTATATCATAAGTTCATAATAACAAATAATTCTACATTCCTTTCGTAAATTCTGAAAACTTGTTTTCTTTATAATTAATGCTGAAATTACTTTAATTTATACTGTATTCCATTAAGAATTAACTAAGTTTATGTAATTACTTTTAAATTTAATGGATTAAGGTATAATAGATAATCTCTTAAGTAGAACATTTTAAATACAAATACAAAAAAAAGTTCTGCATCAAAACATGCAAGGTACTTCCAATGATTTATTAACACAATTAAAAGTTACTTAATTAGTAACACATGGAAGTCCACTACTAACTACTAAATGCATAGGGACTACCCCTGCTTTTCACTTCGACGCAAGCACTCCGCCTCCATTTGCACCAACGCACGCTGCATCAACCAAAAGAATACCTTCCGTCCTTCCCCATTTCCAACATTTCCTTTCTTCCCCTGTCATATTTTTGTACTCCACATTGTCCCCTTCCGGAAGCGGCTGCGTGGGCCGTACCGGAATCGGAGTCCTCGCATATTGTCCCGATCCTCATTGTACGATTAAAATTATATACATTTTGCTGCACAAGTATTAGCGATAATTACATTTCGCAAAAAAAAGAAACTTGGGGGGATGGGACTTGTTTGGGACAAACAAGGGGCGCGTGGCCACCTCCGATGCGATCGAAATTCTCGATTCTCCTCTCGTTTAAATGCAGAGAAAGAAAGAGAAGAGAAGTAAAAAAAAATATATATCGCATGCGAGCATGTTGTTATACAAGGGAGGTGTGACTACAGAAATCCTCCTCCTTCTACACCCCTTAAAAAAGGACACAGCTGCACACGAGGATAACAGAATAATATTCATGTGTTCCTGCAGAACACAACGAAGCAAAGAGGAAAAAAATATATTATATAATATGTAGGTGGAGTCGTTGCTGTCACACATTTTTGACCCGTGCTACGCAACAATTATCCTTTTATCCTTTTTGCTCGCCTTCCGGAAGGACATTTGATACTTTTTTTTCTATATAAGTCCTCACGATATTTCCCTCGTCCTAATTAAATGCTTCCTAAATACTTCATTTATCCGGAAACGTCAATGGAAAACCGTTTTTCCTCGGAAATTGTGCGAACTTCAGTGATTGATTTATATCTGCCCTACGTCGATCCTGAAACGTGTCGACTTGTCAGGATTATGTAAAATATATGTTTGTCTTTCCAGCTAATAGCATCTGCATGTCATCAACTAATACAGTTATTCTTAAATGTAATATTAATGAGAATATATATTATTTATTATTCTCTGCATTCATGTTAAATCAATTAATTTGAATTATTTACATTACATTATTTATTGTATCATAAATCACTTATTTAATAATAATGTTTCTATTAATTTTTACGTTTTATTGTACAAATATAATATATAATTTAAATTTCTATTTGTAAAAGTATTTGTTTAAGTTTGTTAGAAAAAAGTTATAATTTAATAAAATTTATATTAATTTTTGTTAAATAACTTTTTACAATATTTTCTTTGAAATTGTTATGTTTTGATATTTGGAAAAGTATTTGTCTAACTTTATTTCAATTCCTTTATTTGAATTTAAAATTGACAATTAGAATTAAAAATTGTCAATTTCATTCCCAATTTTGATGTTTTATTTATAGTTGAAAAAGTTTTATTTTAATAAATATTTTTTTAAATATTTTTTTACAATATTTTCTTTGAATTCGTTATGTTTTTATATTTGGAAAAGTATTTGTCTAACTTTATTTCAATTCCATTATTTGAATATAAAATTGACAATTATAATTAAAAATTGTCAATTTCATTCCAAATTTTAATGTTTTTTATAGTTGAAAAAGGTTTTATAACTTAACTAGATTTTATTACCTTTTTTTGTTAATTTTTACAATATTTTTCTTTCTCGTTTCTTAATATCATTGTTTACCAATTATATATAAATTTGTATAAAAAAATATTTTTTATATAATATAAAATTCGAATTTGTTTCCAATTATAAACAAAATAAACCTCATACTCTGTTGTATGTTTTCATAACGATTTTAAAACAAAATATTATAAACTACATTACATTCCACATCTACCTTTGATAATAATCCTACTGTTTCTATTTTATCCTTACTTAACTTTTAATATTTTCAAAATTAAATATTTAAAGATGTATTTTAGTAATTATGTTTATGTTTTTATTTTTCGACATATTTTGTAAAAAGTTTTCAAATTTAAAGAAATTAATAAAAACATTTAATTACAGCAAAATACCCACGGATTATATGTAATTATATATTTCATTATATTTTTGCAATAAATGTAATTACATTCAATTTCAAATAATTAATTTAATTTAGTTTAACAAAATTTAAATATGTTTTTTATGATCAAGAAAAAATAAATGCATTTTTATATAATTACAATAATTTCAAAATATTTTTGATCAATCAATTTCAGTGAACTAAACTAGAAATGTCAACAATTTTATCTTACAAGTAATCGATATTCATTTCCTGGTATAATAACATATGTAATATATGTTTCCTCTTGATTTGTATAGTAGTTCTGTTAGCGATTGTTATATATTTGTATAGTTTTTCTTTTCTGTATACTTTTTCGGAAAGATTAAAAGATTCATTTCAGTAGAAAATATTTGATTTCAATGGGAATGTTAGTTTTGTTAGGTAAAAAGATCAAACGCACCGGAACCTACCCCGAGGCCGTGTCAAATGGAAGCCGTTTTGTAGATTCCGAATATTTAAGAGCTTAACAACACTTAACTTTTACTTAAACATAATAAGACTTACATAAGTTAATCGCATTAAATAAACGATTTTTTTTTATATTTTATAAGAAATACTTTTTTTCTAAACAAGAAAATAATAAATGGATATTGAAAATATGGTAATAATATTATTTTGATTCAATATTGATTTTTTTCAGAAGAATATGTGAGTATCGTTGATTTGCATACGATACAAATATTAATTATAAAAAATTGTTTTTATTCAAACCAACAAAAAATTAAATCAATATTCAAACTATTAAAATGTACTTCCTGTTAAACGTAATGATTTTACTATGCAAAATTGATTCAAATTTAATTCAATTCAGAAATTTAAGATGCGAAGATTCTTCAGTATGAATGATCAATGCGAGTAGCGTTTTCCAAAGATGTATAATGGAATATTTGCAGCCGTAAGCTTGATTGATTCCTTCTTTTTAATTATAGGTTTAAAACGTACATCGGATGCGTGGGTTTATGGAGAGATCCATAAATTTCAATAAAATCCTCCATATTTATACACAAATCCACTCCTCCTTGCAGTAATTGCGAAATATAAATTAGACGAGAAATAAATAAATTCCACCCAGCGATTGGCATTACCGGTAATTACAAAAGAAGAGAACCATCTTCAAAAAAAAAAAACAAGAAAATAAACGAACGGAATCTGAGGTCGCCGCCGACATTCCACCTCCGAACGTGTTCTTTATTTTTCAATTATGGAATCGGGCATAAATTAGGTCCACTTTCTTTCTCTCAACTTCTTTCTTTTTTTTTTGGAGGGTTGTTCTGCTCTTCGGGTTTGTGCGCTTTGGCGCCTCGGAAATTGGCCAGGACCAATTTTTCCTTTCAAGAAAGACCGAACGACCTCCTACCGCGCTCCTAGACACATGTCACTAACCTGACACTTAAAACAACCCGCTTTCTGGTCATAATACCTAATAAAAAGGCGTTCCTCCAGATATAAAGTTTGTTAACGTTCCGATAGCGACAGGTAAAATTTGTGAAACGAATACTAAACCTGTCATCGTAGACGGCGATATTGACACGTTATCCTCCGGTGGCAATCGAAATCCCGACAACCATAAACCCGATAGTATCGAGTATCTTTTATTATTTGATATAAACTTATTCAATTCTAATTCAATTCAAATCTAATTGTATTTTAGATTATTTCTTATTGTTAAGGTTATAGTGTATAAGGTTAAGGTATATCAAATAATAAAAGACATTGTCGGGATTATGGTTGTCGGTATTTTGATACTGTCGGGATTATGGTTGTCGGTATTTTAATACTGTCGGGATTTTGATATTGTCGGGATTTCAAAGGTCAAGAATTTGATTGTCGGGATTTCAACATAGAGACGTTATCTTCATACCAACAAAAAACAAACGCAACAAAGGTTTTTCGCCACCGAAAACGTTGACCGTTGTGCCCCCCTCATCTCTTACCTCTCACGTACAACTACTTGAGTAAATTGTGTCGCACTTCCTGTCGGCAAATTGTCGCAATCTTCGTGAAAGCCTTCCGGATGTGGGCCACGCTTTTGTGCGGCCCTTTTTGGCAGCAAAACACCAATTGCGGTTTTCTTGTGTCCTTCTTCTTCATCTCCTCCTTCGACCTCATTCTTTTATTATCCTTGTTGCTTCCATTATACTACTTCGACTGCTTTCTTCGCATTTGATGGCTCTCTTTGGCGGTGAATTTCACAAGCCATTTCACCACAATAACGCAACAATCGAACTGATGTCCGATCGAAAGGGATATAATGGTGAAAACGCTTTGTATGTTTGTTGCGTTTTTTTTCGCCTTAACAAATCTATTTCGGAAATAAGGAAGAGGACCTAAGGGATAAAGGAAACCGCAGCTATTGCCGCATGCAATTCGCAGGCAATTTCAGTTTTCAAACGATTCTTTTGTCCATTCCCGAAAAGAGATGATTTAATACGATGAGTTACATTCTTATTGAATTGAATAAAGATATTACAAGAAACAACTCATTTTTTTTTAAAACCACATAAAGAAATCATTAAGAAGTAATTATCTTAATTGTTTTCATTATCCACGCCTATTGTTACAATCTGTTTTGAAATTTATTTATAAAGCAATTATTTATAGACTGCTGCATTATTATCACAGAAAAAAATATGAACACTTAATTCAAATAAAAAATTTAAATACTTAACTGACAATGGTTAATATATTTAAATAATTAACTATTAGCACCATCTTACAAAAAATAAATACAAAAGTTTGTTCTTGGATGATTATTTGATATACATTATATTGCAATTGATAACACAGTAATCATATATCCATTTTTCAATACATTCATTAAATTCTTTAAAGATTTTCTTATAAAAAAAAAATAATCATACACAAGAAATTATGAGGATTTAATTCAAATAATTATACTTAATTGACATTGATTAATAAATTTAGATTTGTATGTAAAAATAATGAATTAGTAGCGACATCTTACGACACATTTATTTAACCAAGTATGAAAGTTCAGTAATATTTGTCGATGATTGTACTTGGATGGATATTTGGGGTCTATATCGCAAGCCCGACAATCGAAAGACCGTCTATTGAAATCCCAACGTTCGAAATCCCGACTGTATAGAAATCCCGACACTTGAAATACCGACTATGTCAAAATCCCAACTACCATAATCCCGACAATCAAAATCTTGACTATATCGTAATCCCGATTATATCAAAAATGTTATTGTAGAAATTTATAAAATAATAAAAGACACTGTCGGGATTTCAAACATCGGGATTTTGATAGACGGGATTTCGGTTGTCGGGCTTGCGATTGCCACCGGATATTTGACATCATTATCATATTCATTTGATAACACAGTCATCATATCATTTCCATTTGACTAAGACTGTGTTAATACTTGAAGAACTACCAAAGATAAAAACTATTCAAAAATAAAGGAATTAATGAAAAACTTACTTTTGTAAGCAGTCAAATAATAACTATTCGATGTACATTTCTTTACATAATTTTAATTTTTAATTGATACAAAATTTTGTTGGAAATTAGGGCCAATAAAAAAATAACTAATGATGCAAATTAATTTTATAACAATATTATAGTTAATCAGAAATTATTGACACAACGCATCATAATTATAAAAAAAAATAAGTAAAAATATATTATGCTTTTTTGCATTTATTGAATATAAACAAAAAAAAAATACAAACATTTATGTTATGATCAACAGACGCTTTGATGTAAGGTATTTATATATAAAACTTAGTGGTGCATGGAAGCTCTACAAATTGGTTCAATTTTCATATTTATTAAATCGATCTAATTTTGCATAATTACATCACCGTGTACATACCATGTATTTTAAACAAATTACAAGACTTTCGAAATTTAAAAATATAATCTATAGTCCGTACATTATTCACAATAAGCACATACCATTGATTTGAATACATTATACAGGTAATGTCTTCTTAACGAATTATACTTCCTTTCAAGGAGAAACTGCAATTTTGTAATAACAAACTTCTAATGAGATGACTTTTTTTTTAGTAATTTGCATCATTTCTTCATGACATCATGAGTTCATATAATTTTATTATCGTGGGCCCCAGGCACCAGTTAAGTAGATTCTAATATAAATATAAGTCTCGTGGGCCCCTAAAAAACTCGTAAATACTAGCACCATAATGGATAAGACGGCCCAGAAATACCAACTTTCAGAATAAGTAATGACAGCTGACAATTCAAGCAAATATTACCACTAGTAATTGCTTATACTGAAAGACATATGTTACATGTAAATAATTAGTTCACTTGGACCAAAATTTCACTATTTTTATGGGCTCTAAGCACTGTGCCTAATTGATAAGATCGACTAGAAGTACCAATTTTCAGAAGAAGTAATGACAACTGTCAATTTAAGTAAATATGATGACTAGTAGTAATTGCTAATACTGTAAGACATATGTCACATGTCAAAAAATGTAGTTGCCGTGGACCCAAATTTACTATTTTTGTGGGCCCCTAAATACCTCGTGAGTCCCCATATAGATCCTGCGCTTTAAGCAATGTGCCTAATGTATAAAACAGACTAAAAGTACCAATTTTCAGAAGAATTAATGACAGCTGTCAATTCAAATGTCATAAGTAAACATGATAACCAGTAGCAGTTGCTAATCCTGTAAGACATATGTCACATGTCGAAAATGTAAAGACGCCATACAAAATAATATTGATTTATATTAAACAAAACTTATTTGAGAATATTTTTCAATAGTTATTTATAACAATACTTAAAATTTCTAGTATTTTCTGCTGTTAAATATATTAAAAACTAATTTTGATAATTTGTTTCATATATTTCATTTCAAGAAATAAATTTTTATATAAACATTTTTCAATAGTCTTTTTCAAAAGTGTTCATTTTTGCAAAATTGTATATTTCAGTGTACAAAACACAATTCAGACAAATTTTATAGATTTTAGGAAGAGAAGCTTCCATTACAAATTGCAGTCGTTTCAACTTTATAAAATTATTTGCAAATGGAATCATCACTGTATACAACATAATATAGTCAAATTAAATGAAGGCAAGGAAGCGAATTGCGTGATGGTTTGTAATTTTTTCAGGCTCATCTGTGAGAATCAGGACGCGAAGTGTATGATTTCACCCGGACAAAAATATAAAATTGTCCATTGCGAGTCCATTCATTACGCACGTTCAATTAGTCAACTCTACCTGAGCAAAATATGATAATAACAGATGTCGCATTTGCATGCTTTCCAATTAGTACGATTTCAAATAAAAGACATCGATTTTTTTTTAACTACAATTTATTTATTATTTGTTGTACATATGTCTCTTATTCCATATTATTTTATTTACAATTTTTTTTTGTTCTTTTCATTTCAGTATATTATTTAATTCGTCGTACTGTTCGCTATTAATGGCGGAAACATTTCGTGGAACTCGGTAGGCGTTCTTCGAAACTCATACGTGATCATAAAACAATCGTTTTTGTTGAAACAATTTGTGAACTTCAATGGACGAACTTTCTGTACTTACTTATTTATGTGTCGTGTGACTTTTAAATGTATCTTTGTTTGTTTTTTTTTCATGAAATTTCAGTTTCAATAGAGAAAATTACTCTTAAAATTTTAATATTTATAACGTAAATATATTTCCCAAAACATACATTATATTCTTTATAATAAGATTTTAAATCAAATTTACAAATTTACTAACCAAAAAGTAAACAATAATTTTACTACAAAATTGCTAACTTTTTATATAATTCATTTGTTGTAATATTCATTTAATTAATTTTCATTAAATACTTGTAAATTGTAGGTAATTTATAGTTGCGTCCGCACACTATTTGTTATATAAGTCAATATTTATACGGTGTACCAACTACCAATCTGCTATCAACGATTGGTTACATTGGAAAACAACAAATAATAGTAGTTGGTATACATGACTGACATGTGTAATTTATTCCATCCATTATGTCTATGAACCCTGTGGCAATCTCAAGCCCGATAACCGAAATACTGTCAATTAAAATCTCGACGTTCAAAATCCCGACGTTCGAAATCCCGACAACCATAAAGACTATGTCAAAAAGACCGACTATATCCAAAATGTCTACAACAACATTTTTAAATTTTTCCGGAACGTAGTGATTTTTAAATTGTTATTAATAATAAATAACAACAATTAATAATCTTATTGTATTTGAGATTATTTTAAAATGTTAAGGTTTATTATGAATAATTCAATAAAATCAAATAAATTAATAATAATTTATTGTTATTAATAATAAAAATCTAGCACAATGTGACTACACACTTGCGATACAAACCCGTATGAACCGTAATACCAACTATGTATAAATTATAGCAGATTTCAGTTATCATTGGATAACAATAAACAATATTAGTTGGTATGCCTGCGTGACGTTGATGTTTCATGTGTATGAAGTATAATTTAAATTTTGAATTGGGTTTTATAGAGTTAAGACATGATACTATAATAACGGAAATATAACGAATATTAAGTTTTGTACTGAAGTAACTGAAATATCTAAAGATAGTGACTTTAAATTTAGCGCTACATCAGCTCGTACAATCACCTAGTATAGACACGAACCTTGCCGACGCAGATCTCTCTTCTGTGTCCGACTTGGATCGATAGTGTGGTGCTGTCAAATACACGTTGTTTTTAACCGGAATTAAAAGGAAAATAAGCGAAAACTAAGCAAAGTATGTATAACAATAAACTCAGCAACATCAATTCCTCATGCTAAACCCATAGCCAACCGCATGGAACCCCCGAATCCCCATCAAAAGACATAACATATCGTCCTTTAAGGTTATGATTGGTCGCTTGTAGAATAGACATCATTCCAACAGCAAACCAAGCTTATCAGTACACCAGTTACGATACTTAGGTGTTACAGAACAACCCTATACCATCCACTTAGTTAATTGTGTTTAATTCGTTGAAATTGGCATTGCGTGTGGTCCGGGTCTTTAATCCTGTCGACCGGTGGCGACATCTGTTGACGACCTCTGGGAGCGCGACGGTTTCGTGCGGGAAAAGTTTGAAAATTCGAACTTTTTTCATATCACGAAAGCCCGGTGCATTTATTATATGTTCTTTTTTTTTGCTCCTTACGTATGCATATTTTACAATATGTTTTTTTTTATATATATATCAGATATTTCGCGAAATTGCAATGCGAGCTCTCACCGGTCCCGAGGCGGCATCGATAATTACATTAATGCCAATGCTCGAAACGACGGCGAATCCGAAATTGCAGGGAATGGCCGGGTCCGGGGTTTGTTATTAAAGGATTTTATAAAATACCTACCCGAGCCTTCGGTTTTCTACACACACCGTGTGCTAGCAGAAGATGGAAAATTGCGCTGCACGCCACCAACCCTCTCAACACACACACACATACAACAATCGCGTATATGTATACATATAAAGTATGTGTGTGTGTGTGTGTATAAAATATCAAGATTGAAAATTGCTATTTGGCGCAAATTAAGTTGCACATTGCTGCGATCCGAAATGTCTGTTATTAAATGATTTTGCATGGGGCAACTAAAACCCCTCGTTTTCTTTTCTTGTCGCTGTCGGAGAGGATGTTGTTGTTGCTGTTGTTGGTTGTAATTGTTGTTGTTCATTTGATGTAATGGTAAATGTTGTTTTCAGATGCCGCCGAAGAAGGTGCCTGAGCCAGAACGGAAGCCACTCATTGGTAGGGTTGGAACCAACCTCAGGGTTGGCATTGTGGGTGTACCCAATGTTGGAAAATCCACCTTCTTCAACGTCCTCACCAAGAGCGCCGTAGCCGCTGAGAACTTCCCCTTCTGCACCATTGATCCTAATGAAAATAAGTATTTTTTTTACAATTTTAAACTTTATCACTTTTAACTTTAAACTATATATTTATTACATGCAATTTTATACAATCAGTTACATTTCTGCTTTTAATCATTATATAAAAACGCATGTATTATATCATTAATCGTGTTTTTAATATGTCAAAACTTGACGACTAATTGAAAACGTCACTATTTTCTATATTAATTGGACTCATCTTTATGGAAACAATTGTTATATCATTGTTTTTAAAACAATTACATAAACATATGTTAAAGACACTTCAATTTATCTTAACACATTGACTACTACGGCGTTATAATTACTAATTAAAACTTTAAATCTCGATTACATAAACTTATGTTAACGACACATATTTAGTGTCATAAGTTGTTAAAATTACAAATTTTAATCTAATAATATTTTTTATAAAATACAAAAATAAAAAAAAACTTAATACAGTAATAAAAATAAAATAAAATTCAACTGCTACACACACCATAGGTCTTTCTGTTGTAATTTTAATCTATTTTATGGCATATTTTAATCTGCATTACGTTATTACATCATTTTTTAAATCAATTACATAATCAAATGGTAAAAACACTTTAATATGTGTCTTAATTTGATATAAGTACAAAGATATATCACGATTTATATGAATTTCTAATGTATAATATGTTCTTAACATGTTTTCATCTTTTTCATTCATTTATCAATGTTTAGAAGCTTTATTGATAACCAATATATTTAATTTCAATTTTACAAAAAATTTTAGATATATTAATAATAATATTTTAACGTATTTTGATTAAAACAACAATATTAAGTCCGTTAAAGAAAACTACACTCTGTAATTTTTATGTTTGTTATTGAAAAAATACATATAAAATCGAAGAAATTTATGTAATATCTTCGTATATTATTATTAATTAGATTTGTTCATAAATAAGATAACAGAACGTATTTTTATTATGAAACAGCATTTTTTGAAATAATACGACAAGAAAAATGCAAAGCAATAAATTTATTTTTTGTTGTTTATATACTATTTACATTTGTTCATAAATTAATAGACTAGGTCACAGAAAGTTTTTTATTATTTAAACAGTGATTTCCATTTTTAAGACAAATTTGTATTAAATGAAGACAAATTCAAAGCAATAAATTTAAGTTTTTATTTTTTGAAAACAGCGATTTGTATTTTCTAATTAAGTTAATGAAAAATACATATTAAATGCAATAAAGCAATAAATTTAAGTTGTTTTATAATTGTTTTTAAATTAGGTAACAAATTTCATTTTTATGCAATAATCAGTTTCACATTTCTTCAATATTTTTTATTTTGGTATAATGATTATAGCAGGTGATTACGACTGGTTCTCATAATATAATTTTAAACCGTGGTCAATGATTGAATGATGATGAAGCATTAAAACATGATCCGAGCTTGACGGATATCCTCAATTATTAATATTCTAAAGAAACTGATTTCGGAATCATGTTGTTGAATTAACAAGATTATATCTAAAAATTATAATTATAAGAAAATAAAAGTAGACACGATTCAATACAAGAACAATTTTATATAAATTCCTTTGAACTTTACCGAATATTATCAGTGAATTAAATAGAGGAAATTAGTAATTTTTAATGTTCAATGGATTCAGTTTCGAAAAAACAATTCATGCAGTATTTTATGTTTTGTTATATACATTTTGGTAATAAAAAGTATACATTTTATGAAATTTTAAGTAATATTATAAAAAAAAGGACAAATTGTGTAAATGATTTTGGAACATTTATAATAAGAACAATATTTTATACAGACAATTTTTTGCTCAAAGTTTTATAATACGTAATATAATAAATTATTTGTTTGTAAAATGGTATACAAATAATCATTGTTTTAATATAGAAAAAGGTATTTTTACGTAAATTTCAATTTAAAAAATGCTGAATAAATACTTTAATTAATAAGAAATATTTTGTATCTATTGTATAAAATTGCATATATATTGGAAATATAATGTAATTTTGTATTATATATAATTGGGTTTATGATTGTATATTCATGTAAGTAGTTTATTACATCTTTTATTATTGCGGATGTAACGTGTATTGATTCATCATGATATAAAAGAAAAAGAACTATATTTATATTTGTATCAAGATATTGAATCTAGTTTGCGCCTATCAATTACATGATCGTAAAAGTTCGATCGACGTAATGACGGATGGTTTGTTCAAATACGAGAACCAGGAATTGCACGAGTACAGGTGCAACCAAAATGTGATCCTCGATAAGCGGTTTCTGAAGTACATTTCTGGTTTCGATTACGTCGAGGAGAATGTGATTCCGGACAATCCGGGCAACTGGTACCCACTGGTTAACTCTTGTTACAATTACGCCGAAGATTACGATGCGGTTAATCGAGTTCAGCATTTGCTGCACGAGAAAACAATTGAGCCGTTCCTGTTTGCAAGCTACCGTTTCGTGCACGAAAGTGGCAACGATCCGCACACCGAACGTAAAACCCACCTGAAATTCCTGAAATCGATTCCCACTCGTTTCCTGATCCTCGGGAAACCCTGCATCGGGGATAGCGAGCTGGGAAAGCTGCTGGCGGATAACTGGAAGAGCATCTACATCGAGCCTCAATCCTTGATCGAGGATGAGATAGCATCGGGTAGTCGGGCTGGTCTTTGTATAGAATTTAATTTGCGCTGCGGAAGATCGATCAGCGTGGATGTTATTATGAGATTGCTGCAGAAGAAGGTCAATAGTTTGGAAGCTCTTCACAGAGGATTCGTGATCTGCGGCTTTCCACTTATCTGCAACGATCTGTATGCACCGGATCCCGTCTCCTCAGAATCGGCGGTCTTTAATGTCCATGAAATATTCGACGATTTGGTGGACACTACTTTGGACTCTATTCTGCCTAAAGAAGATATAAAAAACGTTTCGAGGACTTCACGAGCTGAATCGATTCAAGGTGAAGAACAAGTGGAGGAGGAGGAAGAAAATGATCCAAATACCGTTGTGAAAATAGTAGCGACCGATGCAAACCTTACGCCTTTAATCCCATCTTCGATATCACTTAAGGATGAGAGAACTGATATTTGCTATGCATCGAACAAGTATTCGGATAACATAAGCCAAATGAACTTTATCTTCTCGTTGTTCACCACTAAAGATTACATCTTGATATACTTGAAATGTCCGAGTCCAGATGTCCTTTCAATTAGAGAAAACAACATTTGCGATCCGGTGACCTACGAAATACACAATCTGCTACCAGAAAAATCAGAGCGTAAAGTGTTCACTATATTCACCCTTTACCAACCTCGTGAGGATTACGAAAACGATTTACATCTGAAATACCTTCGATTGCAAAGAGATTTCCGCATTCACGTGAGGGCCCAATTGGAACGTTATCGCTTCGAAACCGAAACTGTTATCGAGAAATACATAATGTTGCACAATCAACAATATTTTATTAAATTGGATGGTCGAGTTGCGCCGCACAAGATGTTCCAATCGCTGAAAGCTCGCTTAAGAATCCTACCAATTTGTCCGTCCCTCATACCTCAAACTCTGATAGATGAAGATAAGGAAGATGTGGGTGAAGGCGGAAGCTCCGTTAAGGTCGACGTGGATTACCAAGATCAATCGCCCGAAGAATGGTTCAAATCCATGCGCACCAAACGTATCGCAGGACCGCTCTTCAAATGGACTTTATCCAATTGGGCCTACTTTTGTCCAATCGCCATGTCGCGTAGAAAGTTCGTGCAAGGAAACCCGAAATTCGCAACGCAATTTCTGAATAAAATATTCTTCCTGTACGACGAGAAAACTCAAGAAGATTTCATCAGGAATCCGAGGAAGTATCTGAAGCCGCCATTTCCCACATTCCAGTGCAGGGTCTTCGTTGTCGGACCAAAGAGCAGCGGACGAACGTCCGTCTCCACGTGCATATCTTATGCGATGAACGCCGAAGTTCTGACTCCTAATGGAATGATCCAACATTATTTCGATAACGGCGATCACAGCCTCTTGCAAGAAGCGAAGGAAGAGGAGGTGCGTAAGGCAATAGATATTTTGAAGCAAAGGCGAAGGGAGATATACGAGGAACAGGAAAAGGTTCGCTTGAACAGCATTGATGAGTATATAGCCAATGTCAAGTATCATATAACAGAGTACATACGTTGTTACGATGTAGTAAACAATTTTCAAGAGGTTGAAGTCACTTCATTGCCGGTACCGAAATTAAACGAAAAGACCTCTGATGTTCTGGACGCGGAGGCCATCATGAGTATGTCGACGAAAGCTCTATCTTTCATCGGAATTACCACAGACGATGTAGAATTGTTGAAGGAGTATTTGGAAAATGGTTTGCCTGACGATATGCTGCCCGAGGAGTTGCAGCCTCCGCTAGAATACAAATTTGAAATGATCCATAAGGAACATCCTTTTGTTATAGAATATGTCGAAAATGCGATGGGACAATACAAGAAAATTCCAAAAGAGAAGCATATTGATTTAGATACAATGCTGAATTGTTACATGTTATCAATACAAAACGCTGAAGCTAATATAGAAAACAACGTATCGAATGGTTGGGTAATTGATGGGTTTCCATTGGATATAGAGTTTTTCGACAAGATCTGCCAGGAAATTAAGCCGGATTTGGTTTATCTGTTGAACGATCCGCCGCAAGGATTTTACTTAAGGAAGGTGTTCAAAATACCTGATCGCACCGCTTTTCACGATTTCTACAATTTCTTCATGGAGAACGACAACCAAGTAATAGCCTCACGCATTCCGACCGCAGCTTTGAGTTTCAATAGAAGCATGAGACCAAGCGAATCTTTCGCTAACTTGTTAGTTGATTACATCGAACATCTGAACGATTATTCCCAGAAGTTCGATGAATTCATGGATTATTTAAAAGGGCAAGATGATATTAAACACAAAGAAATTGTAGTCACCGACAAGAGTATCAAGCAAATTATGAGCGATGTTCTTGTTGATATTCAAACGAGTAATAGTCAACAAGCGTACGTTTTCTCAGAGGAAGACAGACTGGAAGAGGTGGCGGATTTCGGTGAACCAAATTTGGAGGGTGAAGAATTGGGAGAGGGAAGCGAGTTCGATAAAAGCGAGAGCCAAAATTTGTTTGCTGAAAATAGACGATTGGGTGATACCAACGTCTTTTGTCCTGTGACTCTGAAGAAGCACGGCGTGCTCTGGCGCGGCAAAGAAGAATTCGGTGCTAAATATTTGAATAGTCTTTATTTCTTCAACAACGAGCAAAGCATGAATTCGTTTATATTGGATCCAAGGGAATACAGCTTCGAGAAGGGTTTTCCAAGGATTAGATGGCCTCCAAGAATTTGCGTAACTGGAATCAGGAAAATTGGTAAAACGACTCTCGCTAAGTCTATTGGCAGAAGATTGGGATTGTATTATGGAGATTTTGAAGGATTATTGAAAGCGTACGAGGGCGATTTTAACTTTGAAGGATATGTGCAGAATGACGAACCGATTGATGACGAAATTTTACTTTCAATTTTGGCGCCGTTTTGGTTCCAAGAACCACGCAAGTCGACTGGTTTCGTGCTGGACGGTTTTCCTAGAAGACCAACTCACATTGACTTTATGGTCAAACATTCGATGGTTCCGGATTTAATTATTGAATTGTCATGTCCAGAGTACGAATTGAACAATAGATTGATGACTGTTTTACTGGACGAGTGGCAGGTGCAAATGGATGAGGAGAAGGAGGTTGAGGAAGTGCAGAATCATGAGATGATGGAGTTGTGGAGGAACGAGAGGGAAGCTCGGATGAAGCAGTTGTTAAGGCAAAGGAGGGATGAGAGGTATGCTTTGCACGATATAGAGGAAGAAGATGAGGAGGAAATTGAGGGAGAGACATCGAGGTCTCTGATAAGTATAAAATCTGTTGATGACGCGGAAGATATTAGGAAAGTCGAGGAGTTTCTGGAAGCGGAAATGCCCGAACCTGTATTCGAGGATAATTGGGAAACGCTGGAGATGGCGACGGAAAGACTGCAAGGCGCGTTGGAAGAAACAAATACTTTAGAGACGAATTTCTTAACGTTACTGCACGAACTCTGCGACAACGAATTGATGCCTTGGGTTTCCATAGATGCAAGTTTAAGCGCCGATAAAGTTTACTACCAAGCATACCGACAATTGGATTCCATCAAGTTCCGAAACGAATCATTTTTGGAACGCGTCTACGATATTTCCGTTGATATGGCTGATAAACTTCTACAGCAGGGTTACTACTTCTTGAGTCGCTTCGGAAAAATCTGTCCCGTGCAGATATATGAAAAATTCAATTTCATCCCAATGTTTTTTGCGGATGAGAGTAAATTCGAGTTATTCCCGATGATTTACCGGCATCATATTTATTTTATATCTGGACCGGAGAACAGAAAAAAGTTTAAGAAAGACGTTTTGAAGTACGTGAGACAGAGTTCGTCAGCCTTCAAATTGATCCCGACGCGAATAGCCATCATAGGTCCTCCAAAGTGCGGTAAAACAACCATTTCTGAACGTCTTCAGAAAGAGTACGGATTTAAATTGATCAGCGTCGGTGAAGCAATTCGTTTTGTGCTCAAGTATATGGCCAATTGTACTCTGGGTTTGGATGTGGAGGAAATTTTGAGAAAAGGTGAATATTTAACAGATGAATTGGCTATGCAATGCGTCGAAGCGATGACTTTCGAACCGAGGGCTGTTGCCATTGGTATGATCTTTGATGGATTTCCCAACACCATGATTCAAGTGAGAGAGTTGGCCGCTATGAATTTGGTGCCGAATTTGATCGTCGGTTTGGAATCTAACGATGACTACATTTACCAATACATGGATATAAACCCCAAGACTCACATGCCTGAGTACTCTAAAAAGTTCATTGGTAATCGCATAATGCATTGGCGCAAAACCTTTAGTATCTTTAATAAGTGGATCGACGATGAGTATCAGAATTTGGGAAAGATTCAGGTGGAACCATCCAAATGGCACGTCTGGGATGGAGTCAACAATCTGTTTTTGGCTGTAGTTTCTGAAATTTCCTTTTACCATAAATATTGTGAAAAAGATATGGCCTTGAGAATCGCCAATATGTTGGTAACGCCATTGGAATTTCTGCAGCGAAAAAGTGCGTTCAGGAATTACTGTCTATGCTGTTTATATTTCTCCAATGTCTTGAAATGCGGAGGTTGTCCTCCAGACAGAACAGGTTTGGTGCAATACTTGGATGAGTTCTACTGGCTCTGCGATAAACACATCGAAGAGTTCCTGGATTATCCGTTGAAATTCCTTGGAGTTAACATCATCCACACGTTACCTGAGAAGCTTCCAACGCCTGTAATTTTAGAATCAATGCCGGAGAACTGCTACGAAAACGGTATTTGCGTTGTATGTTTAGAGGATAACAAACCGGATCGGGTTTTCGTTCAAGGATCTATTGAATTTGCCGTTGAATACGGCGACTGGATTTACTTATTCGATAATCAAGAATGCTCTGCGAAATTTATGTCTTCACCTTCTGTCTACTTCAGATCGAAGATTAGTTTCTTAGGCACCGATTTTCCGTCGATGGATATTCACAGTTTACCTAATTTGGGTTTCCTGGAGCAGTTCAATGCGACGCAGGTGACCAAAGCACTTATTAACACGAATTCGTTGAGACCTTTAGTGCCCGGCTTGGATATTAGGATTTCAGCGTTGATTAACATAGGGCTTCAATTGAAATTGAAGAACCCGAACACGCCGGAGGATTATTTACCGCGGTACGAGGAGGCTAAATTGCTGATGAAGAAACGTCGTGATAGGTTGTTGGAATGTTTGGCTACGCTGAAGAAGTCGTTGAATCCGTTGTTACATTATGATGAACCATTGGGTCCTTTCCAAATGGATGTGTTCAATGAGCAAAGGGATAGTGTTAGAGGGGAATCGCAGAATTCTGCGGACAGTTGCATCCATTTGGTGCTCAGCGATATTCTAAATAACATCATCTACTAATAATAAACGTATACAATTTCGCATCCTCGTTTCTGTTTTAGTTCTTGTTCTTGTTGTAATTGTTGTTTTGACCTGAATAATTTGTTCCAGCACGTCGTGTTCCAGTCCCGGATACCAGATACGATTATCTCTGTGATTACTTCAAGCCAGCTAGGTAAGTATCGACAATTTGGAATTGATTACTTATGCATGCAAGGCCTATTAATGAAACGGTAGCCGATGGGAAATTATACAGACCGAAAAATCAAAGATCATCCATTTCGGCTTCACGCAATTACGAAATCTTAAGGCGACACGAGGCTATTTAGCGCCAACGAAATACCCAACAAAAAAAAACTAAACTTAGAAGCGGTCTGGAAGAGGAGGAATACTAATAATAACAAAGTACAAAAAGAATTACATAAGAGTAGAGAAGAGGAAAAAGTGATTATCGAATAGTAATTGTGTTTGATGGTCCTTCCTCCTCCGGTGGATTGGACTGGACTGGTCTCCTCTTGTGTCGGTAACGACGGTGGGAACGTCCCTATGGCGCCTACAAATTGGCAGCACCCTCATTAGTCGTGTAGACCAACAACAATTACCGTAGCGCCGGGAAAAGATGAAGGAAAATCTCTTTAGTCGCTTTCGGACATCGTCCATTGTTGATTTCTTATAATGAAATGGATGTAGTCTGTGCGGCTCTTGTCCATTCAGGTTTATTATCATTAGGGACATTAGTCCACAATTCTGGATCCATCATGGTCTGCGCGCGGTTACCGAGGGTGTTTATTATATAAGTATTTACCGTTTAAAACGCACGCATCCGGTCCGGTCTGCGGCTCGTTGTTTGCGATTTATCACTTCGTCGAAAATTATTGTAATTACGAGTGGAAATTGTTAGGGCCGATTCATTTTCTCGCATTATCCGTTTTATTACTACAACAGCAACAAACCTAACGTTCTTCATTCGGAGGTCCAGAGAGGAAAACGTAACGAAATTATATGTTGTTCGTTCATTTTTTTATTCCTTGTATTTAATGTTGCGTAATATGGTTATAATAACGCTGTAGATTTTGTTGAATGAAACAAATTATGCGACTTTTCGGAGAAGATGCTTTCTTTTGTAAATTTTTAAATTTCTATAATTATTAACAATTTTCTTGCAACTACTATTTATCATATTTATATCACAAATGTTTTGCGCAAATTGTATAATCATTTTATAAAATAACTTTTTTTCCTAAACTAATTCACTCTATTTAGTTGCAACTGCCTTTTATCATATTTCTTTTAGAAAGTTTTCTTTTTTACTTTTTGGAAATTGCATGTTCATGTTTGAAGCATTCAAGTGGATTGCAATTTTTTAAGTAAATTTCTATAATTATTTACTTAGTTTTCACACAACTAATATTTATCATATTTATATCATAAATGGAACATTAAAGATTCTTTAGAAATATTTGTTTGGAAATTGAAAAATAACTTTTCTTCTAAATTTAGTTGCAACTACCATTTATCATATTTCTATTATTAGTACTATAGACATATTTTAAATTATATAAGAGTGTTATAATGCATTTAACTTATTGTTACACCGAGATAACTTACAAGACTTTTATTATCCTATTTTTTAAATTTATATAATTATTTACTTACATTTTTCTTTATACAACTACTATTTTTTAAATAATTTTGAAAGATTTAAATTACGAATAATTTTAGATAATACAACATATTGTTCCATCATATTTTTTTATTAAATCTTTTACAAACGTAAATCATACCTGTATTATAATATATATAATATATACTAAAGTATTTAGAAACATTTTTCACTTGTAAATTAATCTTATAATACGAAATTATTTAGTTAGTTTGTTGCTAACTTTGATCTAAGATGTAAATTAATGTTATAATGAAAACGCATTTATTTTCTTATTCTATGGAAATGTGTTATAATAGATACATAAGTTTGTAAATTATTGGAATCAAAGTATGTATAATAAGGTAATTGAACTAGTATTAAAAAATAAATAAAAACTGAAGTGAACACCATTAACTTGCGAGGAAGACAAAATTTTGGTTCTTTCCACATATATATTAATTATTTTTTGTAAGTTTTTATACATACATTTATGTGATTAAGTAAATTAAAATTTGATAAATGATTTGATTGATATTTGGATAAATTTCTTATTAGTTTCTATATGTATCAATTCTTGAAAGAAAATTGTAGTGAATGTAAAAGGGTTGTATGAGAAATTGATTTATAAAGATTAGTATAGTAGTGCGTGCATACGGTTTTTAGTCATAGTGTGTTTGCACCTATATTTTAATTATTCAATCTTTCAAGGATTTGAATTTATTTAAAAAAATAAAATTCAGAGATTTTGTCTCTTCTTTGGTGATAAATTGTTATTTGAAATGTCAAAAATCAACTAGTTTTATTATCACATTTGCAGTACTTTTTATATGTGAAAAGCGAGAGAAAGCTTGAAAAATAGATTTATAAATTTCAATATATTGCTTAAACTTGGCGAAAATTAAACTTTATAAATAGATTAAAAGACTTTTGTTTAATCTTTCTAATCCTTGAAGTTAAGCCAAATTTATGGAAAATGATGTTAATGGAGACAATTTCTCCTTCATTGACATATTTTTAGTCAATTTGAATAGTTTTATTTTATTTTTGTATATAAGTTTAAATTACTATAAGTAGTATATGTGAAAAGCGTACTAAAGCTTGAAAAATAAATTTAGAAATTTCAATATAAAGGGTGTCCCAAAGATTTGAATTTGCCGCCATTGGTGCAGTAAAGTGTTGGCAACCCCTAAAAATCACAATCTGAAGACTAAAAACTGTGTTTTCTATTTAATTCAAATCTTGTGTTAATTTTGGGACACCCTTTACGCAGTGTGTATATTCCCTTATATTGTTTAAACTTACTGTTTTTTGGTGTTAAGAATGTATTTTGATAAATTTATGTATATGGAAAGCTTTTATTGAATTTCTCGTAGTAAAGTATTATTTGAAACGTCGAGTGTTAACTAGCTTCTATTAAGAGGGAGAACTTGTGTCGTAGTGCAGGCAATTACAATTAGGAGGGTGGATCCGCGAGGCGTTTTGTATTTATTAGGCGGCATTGAATTTCATCCCGAAGGGTGGGATGGGATGAAATTCGGCACTAGTTAGTTCGAGCATATGCCCTTTGTATGCATCCCTACTATCCATAAGCCAACTCCGCTCCTATCTACATACATTTATCCAGACATAGAGCAAGCGAGCGAGCACAAGTCTACAGTATAAGTACAGTGTAGTGGAGACACACGCATACAACACCCTTTGATCGTCGGGACCTTAATGAAGATTCGCCCTATAAACCCATCCAGAGACAGTCCCCCCAATTCCATGCAACCGTTTCCTTTTCCACCCAAAAACGGAGAAAACCCGCCCTCATCTGACTTGCAGATTAACCCGGCAGTCGTCCATAAAAAAAACCCCTTTTGACATCATTTTCCCCATTTTATTTTTACGGCCGATTTTCTCCGCCAAAAAATTTACATACGTCGCAATCAATTCCAACCTCCGCCCATCCATAAAGAAGAGAGCCGCAACCCCCAATTTCCAATGATGTCATCCTTTACATAAACCGAGCGTAATTGATAAGATTTACATTCTTCTGATCAGAATGATGATGATCATCATAATAATATAATGATTCCCGACGGAAGTGACGTGCGAATAGTTTTAAGGGCGGGGCGAGAGTCGCCAGGGCAACAAAATTAATGGCGTCAATGGCTGATTACGTAATTTACATTTTAATTCACACACGTTGGCGAATGCATGTCTGCAGCCCAATTATTTCTCCCTTTCTTCCTCGCAAAGCGAACGCAAAAACGCGAAAAAAAGAGTATATAAAAAAATGCGCTGTTTGCGAGGGAGGCGCCACGGGAGCGAGCGAAAATGGAAAATGTGAGGGAAAACACGGTAGAAAATGTAAAATAACAGGGAGAACGGAGAACGCGCGTTAATAATTACTTTTAACTGTTTTAATTATTTATAGTCGGCTGCGCCATTAAAATAATTATTTTCTATAATGGTGTTTTATGGCCGTACGAAAAAAAAACTGTTTATACTTGGAGAGGGCTGAAATGTAAAACGCGTCGTATTAAGTTATTAATTTTTATTCAAATGCGTGATTACAAATGGTGGATGCGAGTAGAATACACGAAACGTTTATACATCTTTTTTTTTCATGTGTTTAATTCATTTATTTTTGCTGGAATACAGCAGTTATAATTCGTATTTGATATAGTAAAATTTCTAAAGTTATAGTTTCTATTTGGAAAGAGAAAAAATATTAAAGAAATTGATATATTTTAACTCCTTTGAAGGGCGAGAAAAAAAAATTGTATGCATAGTTTTAAAGAATTTGCTTATGGTAATTCCTCTTTCTTGTACTTTGTCCAGAAAATTAAGATATAATTAAAAAGGTGGTGGCGCCTACCACCGTCCTTCAAAGATATAACATACATTTTATTTTATTGTTTAATGTAACTATTTATTTAGAGATGAAAATACCGAAGAATATTTATATTTGTAATCAATTATATAAAAATATTTCGACTTCAATAGTTCTTCTAAAGATGTGTCCACATTATACGTGATATGGGACATAAATTTATGTACAGCTATACCAACTATAGTTTATAGTTATTGGATATACAGCAATATATACCTCGCATAGTGAGTTTTGCTAATATCCTGGACTAATCGAGGATATTAATCGCATAATAATATAGTGACAAAATAGAACATAAAAAAATATTTTCTGTATTAAATTTGTTATTATTTTGTCAATAAAGTAAATTTTAAGTTTGTTTTGAAATTTTCAAACATGATTATTGTGAATCCGGACTGATCGAAGCGAAGTATTTCTCTAATTGAATTTTATTACTGAAAAACTGAACTCACACTTCTTTCATTCTAAATCTACTGCAATAACATATTAATACTTAATTCCTTCGAATTACATAGTTAATAATTAAATTTGTCCTTTATTTCTGACAGTATTCATAGTAGAAATTAAAGTTATTTTGATTTGAGTATAGATATTCACTTTTGTAACGATTATATATATTAACAATATTAATAATTGTTTATGAAACAAAATATATAAGTTTGTGAATAATAAATTAATAATAAATATTATCGAAACAATTCTAATATACTTTTAGAAATGCTTAAGAAATATTCGTAAATTACTAAACTCATACAAATTTTAAAGAAACTCACTATTCCTAACATTATTTGATACATATTATGTTCATGTAATATTTAAATGCATGTTTTCAGTTATATTTATAGCTTTAATATAAATTTTCTTAATTATGAATTTAGTATTTTTTTAATACAATTTGTTAGGTAAAATTATAAACATTTAAAACAACTAGAAAATAGCACAAAAATAAGAGAAAATTAGAAAAAAAGTTTAAGAAACATTTATTTATAAACAATTGTAACTTACGTTCGCACTGATATGATTTTTTTTTACAATATCAAATAATTCTTATATACATAATGTAGTTGTTTTTATTTGGGAAAAGGAAAAGACAAAGTAAGAAACTTCAAATACAATTTATAATATATGAAAAATTACACACAAGAAAGAAGATTTACTTCAAAATATGAATGTAAACAGTATTTGTAAACTATAATTATGTTAAGTTTTTTAAAAACCACACATACACATATACCACACATATTTCTCAGGAAACTGTGTAAATCGAAATTGTAAGTATTTGAATGAGAAACCGTGTAAATTGAAAAGTATACAAAATAAAACGCATAATTTCGTTGTTTATTAATTATGAATTTTTCTTCATTTTTTTTATAAAAAAAATATATTAACTCTTGTATTAATTTAATACAATGTACAAGAGAATAAAAAATTAAATCTAAAAAATTCATAAAATAAATTGAATTTTTAACCGTGTAAAAGCACAAACGTGTTAATAAAGTACCGTGTAAAACGAGTTATAGGTGTATTTTGGTATTTTGTTGTGTAATTGTTAAATGCGTGTTTAGATTATAATAAAATTGATTACTCTCGGATAATGATAATTTGATTATCGAAAGGAATATAATTAATGCACACGCAATTGTAGCCCTATTAAATCCAATGAATCACTACTATGTTAGAAACTTTATTATTATTATTTTTTTTGTGTACTTAATTCATTCGATTGCGTGTGCAGCATTTTTTTATTTTATAATTGTATTCTTCACGGAAAAAAAATACCTCGTAATTAGTTTTCGCCATTTTAATTAATTCCCGCGGCCATTAAAATAAAAAAATATCGACGTTGGCGGCGGCGTCAGCGACGGCGGAGGATACATTTTATTATGATTATGCCGACGACGTCGTCGTTTCCATGGATTAAATGGCAGGATAATATCCTTTAAAAGCGTGTGTTTTAGGGCCGGACGGGTCGCGTGGCTAACCACCATTGACTCGCTAATCTGATGTGATTGAAGTTTATTACATGGCTCCGGTTGACAGCCTGTCACGAATGCGTTTCCAAGGATAATAATAATAATGATAAAGATTTTCCCTTGTTTTTTTTTTCTCGTGTTTTTTTTTCTTCCTTCGCAAGGAATGAAATTAAATGTGAATACACACACAAACGCAGGACCGTGCCCAAGTATTTTCGCATCCGGTGTAACAATTGTATGCATTTTACACTTATTAGTAACTTCTATGTAATTGTGCGTACACACTATTAACCAATAATATTTAGTTGATACTTATGACATCTAATAACAGTGATAAACATTAGTACTTGTGTTTTTCAAAGTAATTGCTAAATACTTGTGTATATACTTAATTCGTATGTAATTGTACATTCACACTATTAACCAATAATATTTAGTTGATCTAATGACAGTGATAAACATTAGTACTTGTGTTTTTCGAAGTAATTGCTTAATACTTGTGTATATACTTGATGATAGTTTTTAACCTTTTTGACATGGAATTGTTTTCCAAGTTGTAACACTAATTGTTACTTTTCAAGTACTTAGGAAGTACCAATTCTTTTAAAGATTTTTCAGTAATATGTATATAATTTGTTTCTCTATATTTTTGATAATGTGAATCAATAGATACAAATCGAAAACACAATGTAAGATGTTTTAAGCTCTCTATTCATATCTTATGACAACGATAAAAAATTGTGTTTTTTGTGTTATTCGAAGTAATTGCTTATTACTTATATACTTATTTATATGGTAACATGGTAATAGTTTTGAACTTTTCTTTAACATGGAATTGTTTTCCAAGTTGAATATGTACACATTAATTGTTACTTTTCAACTACTTAAAAAGTACCAATTTAATGTGAAAGAAAAAATAAAAATCTATGAAATTTTAAGTTCTTTATTAATTTATTACATAAAATGTAAATTATCTAAATAAGTTAAAATAACATAAATGTAACTTTGTGTTGTGTTTTGTGATATTCGTTATATCAATTTCTTCCTCAGTCCGAAAATAGTTGCTACATTTCACTTCGATTTTTGTCCAGAAATAATTGGTACATTTCGTAAGAAGCAAGTAAGTGGGGAGTTACTGATTTTTTTTTTGTTAATTTGGAGAGAAAATATAGATAAATCATAAACACATTTTAAACATTATTTTGAAAAAAAAATCGCGCTGTTTTAACGGCGTTTCATTTTATAGGAGTCATTAAAGTCGAACTTTGTCATAACTTCTCATCGGTCAACAACGGTTTTACAAAACTTGTAACTGCCTTAGTGTCTTTTCCTTTTGGGAACTTTTTATTTATATGTCAATGATCTTAGTGATTCTTTTGCAGAATTGTGGAAATGAGTTGATTTTTGTAGATTTTAGTTGTTAATTTTACACAATTGTTTCCTCAATTTTGAAATTGTGCTCTCCATTTGAATCTATGGTATTTTAAAATAAATGATTCAAAATTCGCTTGCGATCATCATTACAAAATTCTCCATTTTAAAGTTTCGGTTATGTTACAGCGGTTAAATAATTGAGTATGTAAGAATATCATTTTTGCAACAATAGTGTAAAACAAAAGCGCAACGAATTTAAAGAAAGTTTGGCCATCATAAAAAAATAAATATGTTAAGAGAAATTAATTAAATTAAATGTTTCCAATAATCTGGATGTGAAATTGAAATGTAGCAACTATTTACTATTACTTATAGTAAAAAAAACTTATATAAATTCATTGGATTTAATAGTTACATTTCTTTTTTTTAAATTTTTAATTGTGTCATGTTCGTAACTCAGAAACAACA
The DNA here is from genome assembly GCF_001412225.1 of Nicrophorus vespilloides. Classification (NCBI taxonomy): domain Eukaryota; kingdom Metazoa; phylum Arthropoda; class Insecta; order Coleoptera; family Silphidae; genus Nicrophorus; species Nicrophorus vespilloides. The sequence goes on from NW_017096427.1 coordinate 273,279, forward strand.
AAGAAGAAGAAAACAAAGGGTTGCTATAATTCAATGGGTTGGACGTATAATCTCGTGTCGTCCAAGTTAATTGAAATTTAATCTGTACGTAGGATAATTGATTCCTGCTGCGGGGAACCGAAACCCAATCGAACCGCGCTTAATTATGTAACGTGTTTGCTCTAACGGATTACTACTTCGGATTACAGCAAAGTGCCCGCATTCCTGAACGTCGTCGACATCGCCGGTTTGGTGAAGGGAGCCTCAGAAGGGCAGGGATTAGGAAACGCTTTCCTCTCGCACATCAGCGCCTGCGATACCCTCTTCCATCTGTGCCGTAAATATTATATTATATAAACCTTTTAACTTATTGAAATGTAACGATTTTTGTGTGATTCAGGTGCTTTTGAAGACGATGATGTAACGCACGTCGAGGGCGAGGTGGATCCCATCAGGGATTTGGAGATTATCGGCGAAGAGCTGAGATTGAAAGACGAGGACGCGCTGATGAAGAAGTTGGAGAATTTGGAGCGCACCGTCGTCCGCGGCAACGACAAGAAGATGAAGCCCGAATACGTGAGTTGCGAAATGGTGGTTCTTCAACCTTTTACACAGAGATCTCCACCCGATAAACCTCACCCTCTCCGCGGAATCTTAATGAAATCTCCGTCGGAAGACGACGACGTGGTTCACGTTCGCCAATTATCGTGATAAAAGGAGCGTTTTGTCTTAATGCTCATTTTTTTCTTTCTCTCCTGATGTTCATTTTCTTCTTATTAATACTCGTTTTTCTTTTTCTTCTTTAATCTTGATGCTCATTTTAAGCGTTCTGATAATTGGAATTTTTTCCTCTCATCTGGTGCGAATGAGTCGACGGGATTCGGTGATTCGATTAGTGTCCCTTGTTGTTCCTCTCCTCTTTTCTAATCCATTCTATTTGTATTTGTATGCACGGTTCTTTTCTATCCTTTTGGTTTTGTTTGGGGGTCCGGACACGAGCCGAGGCGTGGTTGCATCCCGCTGGGCCGCGGTGTGCCCACCGTCAAGTGATATCCCATTAGTCCGAACCCCCCATTGGGACCACTACAAAAGATCACCTTAATTTGCACTTTTTACACGTTTCAGGACACTCTGGTTAAAATCAAAGGTGTCCTCGTTGATGACAAGAAACACATTCGTTTCCACGACTGGAATGTCAATGAAGTAAGTACAAGTACCATAATTTCAATAGTCGCATTTCTACAAATATCATATTTACTACTTAATTTATCATGGCGTTTTACATGTAATTTTAATTAAAATTGAATTTATTACTTAAGACTTTTCAAGTAATACTTGTGATATCATCAGAATACTTTAACTGGAAAGAAATGTATATATTTAATTATTTTTTAAATTAAATATTGGTATTAGTTTAATAACTTAGTCTTACTTAATACTTATGACTTGTCAAGTAATACTTGTTTAATAGCAATTATATGTATATAATTAATTATATTTAAATTTGTGATTGCCATTAATTTAAATATTTACTCGTAGTCCATACACTACTTGTCAAGTAATACTTGTGATATCATCAGAAAACTTTACTTTTACTTGAGTATTTTACAAACATACTCTTACTTTACTTACGACTTGTCAAGTATTACTATTAATATTGTCAGAAAACTTTTATTGCTATAAAATATACAGATTTATTTATATTGAATTGCTTAATGAATGAATGAATTAGGTAATTCGCTGCAAAAATCTTAAAAAAAAAAATTCAACACCAAGAATGTTTTATAATACTTACTCTAAAGTGCAATTTAGTGACTTTGTTTGCTTATTTATAACAGAAAAACTCAATTAAAAAAAATCTAAAAGAATATGCTAATTAATTAAATTTAACATAATTATAGTCATAATTCAAAAAAACTGATATATAAATTTTATTATTTTACAATAAAAATACATAAATTTTAGAATATTTCTGAATCATCTCTCTATTACAGTAATAAATTTTACTTATGTCTATTATTTCTATAGAATTCGTTTTTGGATAACGTAATAATTTATAATAATTATAAATCACTAGGAATATTTTTGATTAATAAATCTTATTTATTTCTAATTTATTCTATTAACTTTATTGAGCCAATAAATAATAGAAATGAAAGAAAGGAATTTGTTAAAGTTCAATCGGCTGTAAATAATCCAGTTATATAATAGCAACCTTTAAATTGAATGGTAAATGTTTTTGAAAAAAAAAGAAGCCACATCCTTTTGTAATTCATTGATGGAGGAGTACCACTATTTTTAAATATGATTCGTCGGCAAAAGTAATGTGAAAGTACAGATAAATTTATAATTTAAAAGCTTCAAATGAATTTCAATGAACGTTACTTTTACATTGAATTTCATTACGTTTCTTACTTAATTTACCAAAACAATGATTCAATTAACAACAATTTGTATCTATATTGAAATAAATATAAAGAAATGTAGTTTCTTACTTTTTTTATAACTTAAATTAAATAAAAATTTTGAAAAAAAAAATATTTTGATGAATTTTCAAAAATTTTATTATATTTTTGTCAACTTTTTTATTTTGTAATTAACAAAAATTTAAAATGTACCTGACTGAAAACAGTTAAGTAATTTGCTTAAATTATTTTAAATTAATAAAACTATAGTACAAATAAATTGTAGAGTTCACTTCAATATTTATATAAATATTTTGAGGAGTAAATTTTGAAAGAATGATATTGAAATAAGGATGGACATGATAGTATTTAAACTAATATTTGGTGAATTAAAAAGGTTTGGAAAAGAATGATATTTAAAACGGGAGTGAAAATGATATGGAATTGGTGGTGTTGTAAAATGGGGACCCTCCGGTGTTTTTCTCTTTTCAATTTATTAATAAGAAATGATGGATTGGGTGTGGAACCGAATTGATATTTGCCCTGAGTCATGCCGATGCGGACACAATCTTGTATTTGATATGGAATCGGAATGGAGAAGAAGGGAAAAAAAGAATGAGACTCTCCGAAGAATGAAGAATCAGAAAGAAGAACAACGTGTCCCGCGGCGCGAGAATTTCACTGTCTCTCTCACTCTCTCTCTGGGTGTCAATTTGTATCCTCAGACATCACCAGGTGGTGATGTACCACAAACTGATCATTTATTAGCTGTCACATTAGGATGCCCGAAAGTAAAACGCCAGATCATGCCAAAAAAAAAATAATCAATTTCACCAAAAAAAAAATATGTGATGCACTGATTCCATCTGTTTCTTTTTTTCCTCATTCAGATCGAGATCCTCAACAAGCATTTATTCCTGACGTCGAAGCCGGCCATCTATTTGGTCAACCTCGCCGAGAAGGACTACATCAAGAAGAAGAACAAATGGTGAGATGATACCTACACACGTGATCATAATCCAATAATGCTATTAATACGAGAGGAGTATTCGAGACGCGCGATGCACCTTCTTATTGCTTCCTTTTTCCTCATCCTCCTCTTCGTATTCTTCTGCGAGGAGTTAAACGCGCCATCTCATCGACCCTAATGGGCCCGGACAATACCCATGACACAATGATGCGGCCCACTCTCTTAATTACCGCGCCGAGCGTAATAATGGCAACCTGATTGCTTTTGATCTCGGGCCGCGGTTTCATCAGCAAAACCACCAAAAAGGAAGAAGTCGCTTTCACGAAGACGTAGAGGATAAGAGAGTCCGCTAAAAACTTAAACAAACCGCATAAAGCAAACATATGCGCTCTATTAAGTAGACCCGAAAAAAAAGGTGGTCTGATCTTCTCTGTCTCCGTCGACATTTGGTGCATTGAAGAGAAAGGGTTTCGAAATTCCTTCTTTAATATCATGAATTATGTAATTTCACGTCGGTATTTTAATAATGTACCCTTAAATTACCCGACCTCCCCCGACATACTTTCCACCCATTTCGTGGGAATCTTTTTTTTTTAATATCCAACGTTTCGCCAGGTTGATCAAGATCAAGGAGTGGATAGACAAGAACGATCCTGGATCCGTGCTCATCCCGTTTTCGGGAGCGTTCGAGTTCAAGCTTTTAGAGATGGAGGAAGACGAGAGGAAGAAGTACCTTGAGGAAACCAAGACGACCAGGTAAGAGAAGTTTATTTTATTTATTTTTTCATCTGCTACCATCAATGATACAACTGAACTGCTGCAATCTGCAGCAGCAGCAGAAGCATCATCAAGACGGACGGGAAAAGAAAGAAGTCGAAGTTTCGAGTGAGGTGCACCTCCCTAATTGCCGGTTTTTGTCTTCCCCAAATAGACATCGGGTCCGAATTGAAAGATGATGAAGACCGGACCGCAATTATGATCATTATTATTATAAAAAAAATAAGAGACAGACCTTAATTCGTATTTGTAGAAAAATATTTACAAAACTCAACGCTAATGTGCACTCTAACCGTAGAGGTGCTTTTGCAATTTTTGTTCTTAAAATTCATTTTTATTTTTGCAAACCTTTTTGTTGCTAGTCATTTCTTAGGAAAGCAGAATTTGCGACTGGTGATTCTTGGGTGATCCATTAAAAATAAATTGCTTTTGCGTATTTCTTCTACGCGGTAATGAAGCATTTAAGCATAGTTTCTTTTATTTCTTTTTTTTGGTTTTCTTAATGCGGTCTTTGGAGGAAATGAAAATGGAGGAGATTTTGAAAGAAAATAAATTTAAATTACTGTAATCGTCATTGCTTTTTTGTTTGAGACGTCCCAAATTGCGTGGTTGTTGCTGTAATTGAGTTATACGTACGTCTGCAGTTACTATAATTATTTATTAAACTCATAAATTATTTTAATTGAAAATATACGTTAATTATGTCTCATGTTCAATAAACATATTGATTATCACTAAAAACAATAATCTTATAAATTATTAAATAAATTCAATAAAGCAAAACTTTATATAGTGCGGATAATCTGTTTGAAACCGTACTAATTGAGGATTTTGAAACAGCTTAAAAAATACTGAAAAAAAATTGTGTACTCACTTTTTAGAATTTATTTTAAATTTAGTTTGTTTTGGAATTACGCACTGATGGAAGCCGCACTATGCGAGGTATTGCTGTACTAATTAAACAAAACACAGATTATTATCGAAAATATTTCATATCCCAAAAAAGTAAATAAATAAATATTAATACAAAAAGTATCACAAAAACAATGCTTCTTTTCATATTTATTATGAAATCAATAGAATATTGATAAAACGGAAAATATTATTTGACATTAATTATAATTATTTAATTTTTATTATTGATACTGTCTTTTTTCTATTTTATTAATTTATTTACAATTTTTTTATAGAAAAAATATGACAAAAAGCTTTATTTTTTCTATAAATAAAAGAATGATTTTATTTGGTTTGGAAGAAATATATAAGTAATAAGTACTGTGCCAAAAAAATAAATAATAAATGGAATTTACTGAGAATATAAGAAATACAACAACTTCATTTGGAACATATCCAAATCGCTCGAATATTCATCAAACTGAATGCACTATTATTTGATATTTATTATGTTTGAAAATAACTGCTGTTGGAAAAATTATATTTAAAATAAGAGTTAACTCTTACAAATGTTTTGCAATATTTTGATTATAAATTTGTTTATTTACAATTTTGTATTAACTTTAATTTTGGCTAATCCAGTGAAAGCCCGAATATTTTTATTATTGAATAATTTGAAAATTTATTGACAAAAATAGGATTTTTTTATATTTTATCATTGAAATTAGAAACCTAGAATTTGGATTTACTTAATTTTCAGGATCTGTAAGTAAATATTAAGAAAATAAACATTATTTTATAAGAACAACAAATTATTAGATTACAATCTGTAAAATTGGGATAAAAATTGAAGAAAATAATTTTAATTATCAATCTTTTACACAGTTACTACAGTTAAAATAGGTAAATTTTACGATCAAATTTAAACATTTACATTCCAAATAAACACGAATATTTGTGTAAATTTGGTATAAAAGTGGAGGAACGTAATTTATATAATTACTGTCTTTTGTATGGTAAAATACCGTTGGAATAAGTAAGGTTTACGATCATATTTGAGCGTTTATAGCCCAGATTAAATTAACTGTACTTTCTAAAAAAAAGAGGATGTATGTTGTGCTGTTTAAGAGGGTTTTGTTAGAACGCAAATCAACCACATGGCATCATTAATTTCGATAGGGTTAGGCAATGTGCATTCCGTAATTGACTTTAATATCCTTTTTAAATTATATACATTTGCTGTGCACAAAGGTAATGCATATTGCAATTAGACTCACATTAGTAAAAGCAAATAAACAATATGTTCTATATCAAGACAAATAGAGCAAATCAAACAAAAGTTGTATATTCTTTGATAATTCTAATTGAAGAATGAAATAGTAATAATATTTATTAAAATTATCAAATTGAAAAATAATCAGTTTTACAAAGGGCATTTTTTTTGTCCTCGAAAATATTTATATTTGACGATGAAGATTTTAGAGAAAAGTATTAAAAAATGTTCTTTTAAAATATTCAAGTTGTTTATTCTAGACTTATTGCATCTTGTTCTTAGTTTAATTGAAATTAATACTCAGAATTGTATGTGAATTACAATAAAATGATGTTAAATTTTCCATGAACCAAACAATAATATTTTCAAACTAATTTACTTAATGTTCTTAAAGAATCATGTATTTATGTATACACACTTATTTGCGACGTTTTACAATATAATTCAAGTGGAACAAACACAAATAGTTTTCAAACGAAATAAATTTTCAAAATTTTAATTAATTTGTCACATATATTTTTGAATTAACCTGTTTTGAAATGTTGCAATTATAAAGTAATTTTTATTTTTAATTAAAAAGTAACTTAATTGATAAATAAAAATGAAAAAATTGTTACATCCACACTTTAATTTACACAAGACTTAATCTCTGACAGGTGTACCAAATATAGAGACATTATTTTGAAGAAAAGTAAACAAATAACTGAAATTAACTTCAATTTTGTCACTGTTTTAGTCACTACAGTCTGTCTAAAACAGAAGTTGAAAAACAAAATTTGAATGCGCCCTGCACTATCTACTCGTATTATCATCTTCTCTTCACCTGCATGTCTTTTGTTCATTTGAGAAATGTTATATTTTCGATAAATTAAATGAAAATTTAACATGGAAATCAATTAGAATTATATTAATAATCTTGAATTATACTGTCGTGTCGCAGAAATGGAATTCTGGACACAGTGGATTATTGTCTTGTGTTGTCGTTGGTAAATCATACAACTGAGACTTGTAGGAATTAAATAATTAAGTTGGTTTTAAACAAGTTTATAATAATAATTGGTACTCTTGGGGTCCTTCTTTCCAAGACAATGTAGATACTTTAATTTCCACAGGATTCGGCCTTGGTGGTTTTGTTTGTTATAAGACTGGGACAAAATCCTATGCATTTGTTTATATGAAAAAGATGATTGATTACGACTGTACGTGTAATGATCATTACTTGTTTATAATTAGAACTTGAATTCGGAGTAAAGGTATAGGAGTATTGATGGGAATGTCTACGCTTTATCCCATTTGTTTATATTAAATTGTATCGAACTGGGATCACGGTAGACATTCCTTTAAGCCGATGTATATGTTTATATAACTAAGAGACGCCGTGGATGTCTCTAGTTCGTTAGTACACTATATTAATAATAACAATTATAATAATGGTTGGACACAACAAAACTTTTCTTCGATTATTTAAAGGTCTATTTTGATGAAGTTTTTATACTTCTTAATAGTTGTATAGTATTTATGAAAATATAATTGATTGAATCGTAAATAATTTACAAATTATTCAAATTGTTCTTTGTTTTCAGTGCTTTGGATAAAATTATCGTTCAAGGATACAAGGCCCTCCAATTGGAGTACTTCTTCACCGCCGGCCACGACGAGGTCAAAGCATGGATCATCCAAGTGAGTAGAATTTCGCCGTTCGCGAATCGCTTTTATATTATGTTGAATAGGCATATTCTTATGCAAATACTCGGAGACAATTTCAAGGCGCAGGAGGGATAATTTGCCCGACATGATGATGGGGACTCAGCACATTCATCTCGCGGCGTTTCAAACCCGCGGCGCATTTTAATGTCGTCGAATTGATTTTGCATTATACACGTCGAATTTTTTGGTATTTATTGATTTATTTTCTTCTTTTTAGAAAGGAACGAAGGCCCCACAAGCCGCTGGTCGTATCCACACCGATTTCGAGAAAGGCTTCATCATGGCCGAAGTCATGAAGTTCATCGACTTCAAGGAGGAAGGATCCGAAACCGCTGCTAAAGCCGCAGGAAAGTACAGGCAGCAAGGAAGGAACTACGTCGTCGAAGATGGTGACATCATCTTCTTCAAGTTCAACGCCGGTGCGGGGTTAAAGGACAGCAAAAAGAAATGATTAAGGGTGCTCATCTTCATCCTCGTCTATCTTTACATCAACATGATATTCTTTTTTCTAAGTGTTAACTGCTAAGTACACAGAATATTTGTTTTTTTTTCTACTTATTTACTTAATATGATTTGCTACCACCAACCACACACCTACCCGCCTTTTAAGAATGGTTTAATAAAATAACTTCGAACTACAACAACAACATTTTTGTTTAGTTTATTCTTCCATAATCTCACCAACAATAAAATAAATCTCTTCATAGTCTATTCGTATCTCTCTTTGGTTCACTTAATACTGCTTCAATGTAAATACTGGTATCAATTGCTCTGCACCAATTGCCTGAACAGTCTCCTCTTGCTCCACTCGTAAAACTCGTACTCTTTGGCTAAAATCAACTTTGCGTATTTACGAAATTTATCGCTTGCTTTTATCATTTTGCGATTCCTATGAAACGGCTCTACAAAATCACAATTAAATAAGTTTTTTTTTACAATATTCAATCAAAACTTATTTGTAACTTACGTAATAAATCTCTGTAATACAATCGCTGCACGCCTTTGAAAAAGAAGGGAACGTCCTTCTCGAAAACCTGCAACGTGGCGTTCACTTCCTCCAGGATTCCCACGACGGAATAGTACCTTTCAACGTTGGACTTCGCCTGGTCCAAGGCCCAATCGTCGTTGAGCAATCTTCAGAAATGTTCAGTTAATAAATTAGTAATTTGCAAGTAAATTAAACTCACGCGCAACGCGGATCTTGTCCGCAGAAGTAAGGAATAGCTAAATCGTAATGCATTCCTGAATGCAGATCACATTTGGATCGTCTCTTTAAAATGCAGTCCTCGATCGCGTCGAAGCTGGAAACTTTCTTTCCCATCAGATGGTTGAACCTGGAAATGAAGAATTATGCCTAATTACGTTCGGTTTGTTTTTAGAATTTGTTTTCAGGAATTTGATGTACCTGGAGATGAGGTAATCCGCTGGATCACGGATTAAGTTTATGTAAGTCGGGGATTGTTTGTCGAAGCGGGTGAAATTGATGAAGTACATGTTTCTGTCGAAGCACAGTGGAACCGCCTCATCTCTAACTGTCTTATAAAAATCATCCACGAATTCTTCCTGTAAAGAATTTTTAGAACCATTAAATTTTATAAAATAATTAGAATGTAATTTAAAGAAATCCTTGTTTTTTGTTAATAAATATACATAATAATTACAATTATATTAGTGAAAAAGTAAGCATTTATTTCATTAATTTGTTAATAAATTTATTTTTCTCTAAATCATTTCTCAATCAACTTTTATTTGATTTAAATACTTTATTTGTTGTTACAATGTCAATCTTTCTGTAATGCTTATATGTATAAAACAAACATTTGTAAGTAACTTTTAAATTGATAAATAAATCATTTAACAAAATTTGTTCAATATTTAAAATTTTGTTATGTAGATAGAAATAAATGAATATTTTTTTAAAACTTTATTCTAAATTGATGATAATTAATATACACAATTTGATAGAAATCTAGTACATTTCATAGCTTAAAAATAGTTTTCTGAAAGTTTATGAACTTTTAAAGAAAAATTGCACAAACTCTTAGATGCTTTAGACAACCCACTTTACATGTTCACTTTTTTTCGTAAATTTATTAACAGATTTAGAAGAAACTAAGATAATAACTGTTGAATGCAATATAATGCGTAAATACAAATAATTTTTTCAATTAAATTTTATAATAAACTAAAAAAATATACATTTATGCATAAATAACATATATTTTGTGTAAAGGTTACAATTTTTTTTTACAATTATTTAAAAATATATTTTTATTAATTAATTAAACAAGTTTTGATAATATTTTTCATACATTAATATTAATAACTTTCTGAATATTAATATTTTAAAGTAAAAATGGATTTGTACAAATTAAGATAACTCTTTATATCAATAGAAATGTCTCATGCATTGTCCTGCCTCATTGATTATTAAAATACAATTTGTGCAAATTAAATTCTCAACATGTTATGTATTGTCCAGCATTGTTTAATACTGAGATATGATTTGTGCAAATTAAGATATGTTTTTAGAAATCTATTAGAATTATCTGATACTTTGACCAAATTAGGATATGATTTATGCAAATTAAGATAACTCTTTATATCAACAGAAATGTCTCAGGCATTGTCAACCTCCTTGATTATTAAGATACAATTTGTGCAAATAAAATATGTTTCTACAAAAGCATTCTCAACATTTTATGTATAGTCCAGCCTTCTTTATTGTTGACATATGATTTGTGCAAATTAAGATATGTTATTAAAATTGTCTGATACTTTGACCAAATTAGGATATGATTTGTGCAAATTAAAATATGTTCTTAGAAAATTATTAGAATTATCTGATACTTTGACCAAATTAGGATATGATTTTAGAAATTAAGATATCATTAAGATATCATTGAGATGTGGTTTGTTCTAATTAAGATATGTTTTTACAAAACATTTAAAATTGTCTGATACTTTGACCAGTCTTATTTCTCATTGAGATGTGATTTGTGCAGATTAACATATGTTTTTACAAAACATTTAGAATTGTCTGATACTTTGACCAGTTTGTGCAAATTAAGATATGTTTGATAAAAGCATTATAAAAGTATTCCAAATTATCAGTCATATATAATTTGTGCAAATTATATAAGTTTATACCATTAGAAATATGCAGCCTCATTTATTATTGATATATGATTTGGGTATATTAAGATAAGTCTTTTCGAATGCATTAGAAATGTCTTATGTATCGTCTGTCTAGCCTTATTTATCATTGAGATATGATTTGTACAAATTAAGACATATTTGTACAAAATCATAAAAAATCTCTTATTATTTTAATTTGCACAAATCACATATAAATGATAAATAAGGCTGTTATCATTTATATGTGATTTGTACAAATTAAAATAAATCTTTAAGAAACCATTACAAATGTCTTATTTATCATAATTTGTATAAATTAATATAAGTCTTTACGAATTATAAATGTTTTTTGCATTGTATATTATTGATTTGTGTAAATGATTAACAAAATCCTTGAAAAATACGACATACTTGAATCACCATTAAAATAGAAGAACACGTTAATAGCCGATGATCTAAATACTTTCAGCATATTGCAAACTTTTCGAGAATGCTCGTTACGTAATTTTGGAAAGAAGAACAAGATCAACAACAACAACAAAAAAATAAATATCGAACACATTTGCTAGAACAACTTCCACATTTGGAAACGTGTACTTTCCAATTCGGTGCAGAAATCATTACAAGAAGCGCGCCGATACTTTATGGTCCGATAGATATGCAAACGTGCACCAAAAGAAAATGTAAACTCTATCCTCATTCGACTTATGTAACAATTGCTCTTAGCATTCGTGTATTTATTTAGCATCTTTTAAGCGAATCATGTAACAATTATTACTTGTAAATTGCGAACAATGCGAATTAAGAAAAACGTATAAACGTATGTTTAACATTTCTTTATTCTTATTTAACATATTATATAAATTTTGAAATGTTAATAGAAATTAACATTCATTAAATGAAATGATTTTAATAGTCATACATAAAGTTTTTAATATGTCATACTGTTTGAAACCGGACTAATCGAGGTAATACATAAAATTGAAACAATCCGCACAAAACGAATTGTGACTATATAAAGGTAAAAATGATCATTTATATATAATAATTTTGTATACTAATTGTGGTGACCCGACAAAAGCGCGCTGACTAAAGACTGCAGTAACAAATGAATATTTTCATATTTACTGTAGTGCCTTAGGTTACTAACAGCTGGGTAGGGTTAGTATTTTAAAAATAGATAAAAATTCTAGTGGTTCATTTACAACGCGCTTTTGTCCTGCGCTCTTTTGTCCTTCGCTCTTTTGTCCTGCGCTCTTTTGTCCTGCGCGCTTTTGTTATTTCGTCAGTAATTGCATAGAATTTATTTTTATTTTGCTCAAAATTAAAATTTGGTTTGAATCCCGCAATCAAAACCACTATGCGAGGTATTGCTTTATTTTTTATTTACTAATAACAATCAAATTGTTTCTGTAATTTTATTGATGTTGCAGTATATGTTGGTATTATTATTAGTAATACAGTGGAACCTCGCTTAACGAGTTTAATCCGTTCCAAAATTTCCGAATTTTTACTCGTATAGTGAAACATATTCAAAAATACACATAATATGTGTACACAAGTTTTAAAAATGATGTAGAGGCGCGCAATCACTCTTCTCATCGTCACTCGTTATGCGAAACGTCGCTCGTTAAGCGAGTCATTTTCCTTACAATTAATTTTGCTCGTTAAGCGAAATGCTCGTTATGCAAGGTTCCACTGTATATATAATTTTTTTGTAATAAATTAAATATAATGAATGTTTAAAAACGTTATATGAATAATGTAATGATGTAATAAACTATTCATACTTAATTACACTAATCTTGACAAATTACACGTTGTGAAGTGAAAATTGTATAATAATGGTGAATAAATAAATATAAATTATGATTGCAAAAATTATGATATTTAAATTGTTTAGTTTTAAGTTGGTCATAAAAAAATGCTATAATTTCACTAGTTTTACAAGAAAAAATGTATTTTTTAGTATTTATATAAAATATTTACATATGCACATTAATATTTTATATATGTTGTTGTTAATGAATGAATTAAATATTAAAAAGAAGGAAATTATAATAACTATACTTGTAAATATTCAAATATTCATCATCAATATCTTAGATGTCGAAAGATGACGAAAGTTCTTGAGAAATTCTTACTTAATAGGATCCGATCTGTATTGATTAAGAATTGGAATTTCTTTGAAAAATAAAAATGTAAAACTGTCCGTTATCTAATTTATTTATTCTATTTCTGTTAAATTTCATTGTAAATGTCAGCGAATTTGATATTGTTTCTATTATAAATATATTTTTTTTTTGTAAATTTTTTTTTATAGGTAAAAAATATTTACAATTACTTAATAAGTTTGATATTTTACACATAATTATATAATTTCGCACATTTTTTACTTAATTTATCAAAATTTTGATTATTTTATTATGAAATATCAACAGAAATACTTCGTTTAGTTCGGTTCCGCACTGATTGAAACCATACTAATCGAGAACTTTAAATCCTCATAAAGAAAAAAAAAACGATGAATTAAAATTTAATTGGTTTGAAATTTATAAACCGTACTATAGTGAATTCGCACTATACGAGGTATTGCTATATATAAAGTTTGAAAATAGTCTTTTTTAAATAAATTTACCAATTCGTTACTTTAATAAACTTAAAAGAACTTTCCTTTATAATTTGTAATGAATGCAAGGATAAATATATTATATTCGGCATTGAAACCAAAAATATATATAAAAAAAACTGCATTGAATGCGTGGTAAGTCTGCAATCCGTATAAATATAGAACATTTTTGTAACGTAAAACACCAACACGTTTATTGAACTCTTGTAATAATAAAAATCGCCGTTTTTGGAGAATGCAACTTTTTTTATAGTTATTTTATATCTGTTTTATAATATATTTTTCTCAATTTGGATATTTCATTTAAATGTCAAATTAACATATTTTCTTTTATTATATTTCTTATAAGGAAATGACGATTTTCAAAATATAGTGCATTCTGACAATACATAAAAAAATAATTCTAACAAATTATTATGTAAAGAATATGTAATTTCTGTCTTTCTTAGTTAATAATGAACATTTTGAAAATAAATCTCTTCAAATTTAGAACTATATTGAAAATTCACATTCAGACATTTGTACCTTAAAGATGTTAGATATTCCATCTCCAAAAGCAAGAAATTATATAACCAACAAGGTTATTAACATTATTATATAACTAAAATAATACATTTTAGAGTTTTAACAGAAACTGGAAAATTTATAAGCGAAGAGAACACTATTTAGTATACATTTTTTGACAGTTTACATTAATTTAATTGATTATTTGAATTACTTAATATATATTGTATCAAATTGTAGTAAAAAGTGTAGTTTTTGGTTTTGGCAATTATTTTCATAAAGTTCCTCAATTAAATAGATCAGATAAAATTTATTTAACTAAGAAAATTAAAGAAAAAGTTGCTTTACAAATATTACTTTTTTCATTGTTTAAATTTACGCTCTTTGTTTTTGTCACAATTTCTGAAGAATTTGTTATTAAAATTGTCTAAAATTTAAAATGTTAGCAAAACTGTTAGTTATTGTTGTTTTCTTCACAAGTATATTTCTCATAAAGTTCCTCAATTAAATAGAAACTATTACAAATGAATAAATCTTCCCACATAAATTACGCATTTATCAGGTCATTCCAAAATAAGTATGTAACGAGGTGCCAACTAATTACCATAAGCTTATTAATAATCTTCTTTAGAAAGAATATAGCTTTTGTTCCGAACTCACCTGCTCCAAGTTGCTCAACTTCCTTTTGCTGCCTTTCAGTCTCACGTGTCTGAAGTTATTCCAACCCTGCAACCACTGGATCAACAAAACCAATATCTCCGATCCAGATTTCGGAACGGCGTTCAGCATCAGTATGTGCGCACTAACTTCATCCATCTTCCCTAATTCCGATAAGGACTTTGTTACGTGCCTGTACGGTGCCAAAGAGCCGACAACCCTTGTGCTCGGCGTGGTGTTGCGAACCATGATTTCCGGCCGCGAAACGCGCGATATCCAAAGAAAACTGATGGTCACCAGAAACGCGAAGACGATGATCTGAAGTCGCACTGTTCTCGGCATTCTTGTGTGTTATGGTAGTGACGCATCCGGTGGGAATGTCAACGGGTCGTTACTGTAACGAGCCGGAGGATGCGAATAAAAGGTGAAAGGTAAACCTAACACATAACACATACAAAGAGTTCCCCGCCATCGGATTCCCCGCCGCCGATGCGAGAGATCCTAATTGTTACATATATTCTGTTGCACTTCGGAAATGGCTCGAAAAATGAAAGCGCGCACTCTCACTTCGCGGAAACCGCCTCATCTGATGATCTTCAGTTCTACCTAACTAATGGAAAGAACATCAGCACGTTTATTGAACTCTCTAAATAACGAAATAAAGCAATTGGTTATATAATTTTATACTAATAATAAATATTACTACGAAAAAAATATAGTAAATATTTTGCATTTCGTGATAGTTTGTACGATCCGTTAGAAATAACTATAAAAGAGATTTATTAAAATATTTATATTTTACTGTGAATCAATGAAAACGTTAACGCTATGCTTAGATAAAGTACATCATTTTGACGTACGTTCGACAAATAGCAAAGTGTACGTTTGTACGAACATCGAGTACGTACGAGCGAATGAAAAGATATATGTGTACTTAGTTAAAGTACATTCTTTTAACGTACATTCAATAATACGTGCATAATTATTTACAACTAATGGCAAAGTGTACGTTTATACGAATATTGAGTACGTATGTGTAAATGAAAAGATTTGTATGTAGTAAATATAATTTTATAGGTATATACATACACTTGCTAATATAACTAAATAAATTGATATAAATAATATTACAAGAAAAGTATATGACTAAATACTTTTTACAGTGAAATAATGAAAACATTATTCATTCAGCGTTTAGTTAATGTACATCTTTTTGACGTAAGTTCTATAATACGTGCATGACTACGTTCATGTAAACATCTAGTACGTAAGTGCGAATGAATGATTGTACTTATATGTTTTTTACATATTACATAATTTCTTAAAATTGAAAGTTGTAATTGTTCTACTATCAATAAATAACACAAAATTTGACAAAAATATCGATATTTTTATTTGTCTTTAAGATAATTTCTTTAATAAATTAACTATTTTACTGTCTACTGTACAAACTGTGTCTTCTATGAATCTTTGACTTCTAATAGAATTTCTTCAATAAATTGTTCACTTTTCTTTCTACTATTAAAACTGCATCTTTTGTGAATATTCAACTTCATTAACTAAATAAAACGTTGTGATTTTTTTTTAGTTGCATTTGGAATTTATTTACTTATTTTGCCAAATATTCAGAAAATATTTTTCTTTAATAAATTGAGTATTTTGCTTTCTACTATAAAAATTACGTCTTCTGTAAATCTTCAACTTCATTAACTAAATAAAACAACATAAAAATAACTTTAAGAACAAAAAATAATCATTTTTTGAAATTAACTTATTATAAATCTTTGAATATTAAAATTCAATTACTAGAAAATAACGTCAACCCGTTTCTTGGATTCCAAAAATAACAGAAAAACTTCGCAATCTTCTTTGGAAATCATCAAAAAATGTGTATTGATCAATCAAATTGGTGATACATCCGCTTCTTCGTTCTTATACCAATTCGCGTCATTTAAATACATACAATTTAGTTTCTATATTCGTGCCAAGTGAAAGTTGGCCTTTTGGTCTATCTGAGGGCACACGCAAAGTTTTACCAAATGCCATCCGGAATGTTACAACAACCTTGGCCTTTCTAAATGTGTATTAGATTTATATTTTTTTTGTGTGTATACATTTTTATCGCTCAATTTCAGCGATATCAAACGATACCACACGTTTTCGACATTTTTAAATGCCCCGTTCAATCTACGTCCGCGCTCCGCCTTCGCACGACCGATTTTATATAACATTATTTAATGACCTTTTATCCTTCGATTCGATTATACATTAATAGATGTTCGTAATTAGTGATGTGCATAAATCCGATTGTGCATTCTGCTCATAATTTTTATGATGGCCTTTAAAGATTGTACGTTCTTCCTACTTGTATTATTTACGCGCTCTTGCACTTACCTGAATCATAATTCATGTAAGATTGTTTCCTACGTCTATTTTTTTGCAAAGTGATGCATCTCTTATGCAACAATAGTTAAGTTTTTTTTATTTAAAATCAAACACATGATTCTCACACTTCAAACACAATTCCTCCAAGCAGATAATTCGACTTTAAAAGTTGTTTGAGCTAAATATTCACATGATAAATACTACTACTACTACTCTGCGAAGCTGATTATCTTTGCCTGTTTGACACTTCCATTGGATCATGTTAATGCTGGCGTCTACTGCCACTGGAGGCCCTCTGCAGCCTCCGCTCGTCTTCTTATTTACACAGTATTCTGCTACAATCTCCCAGCTCACTGCACTTTTAAGCATTTCCCTGACAAAATTTTCCGGCTCTAGCAGAACTGCCTCTGCCTCGTGTTTCCTTCTAAGCCATCTGCAGCACCTAAAATGTGTGTGCTCAGGACTATCGTCCTCCTCACAGTATCAGCACCAGTATCAGAACCGTCTCTCTGCCTCTGACCACTCTCTAAAACAAGGAGCTCTATTGCACCTGCACTGCGTCTCGGGAGATTACCCTGTTACTTCTCTCTCTTGGACCGTTTCTAGCGCTTTCCTATAACTTAGCGCAACAGATAAAATTGTTGAACCAAAAATGAAAAAAAACAAGAATATTTCTATTCACCAGGGAAGTGTAGTTATTAGGAAGCTGCTAAAGAAAATGTAAAAGCTCCTACTTACAGTCCATGACTTAATCCCAACCAGGTCATCTGCAAAGTGATCCACACTTCACTTGTAATAAATATTTACTGTGTTCTAATTTTATTTACCTTGTAATATTCTGTATAAGTTCTAAACTATTTCCAAAATTGCGCTGGAAAGGTAGAACACCAATCAATCCCCGCTGATCTTCTTGCTGAAGTGTTCCACTCCCACCCGTTCGGGGAATAACATTCTTCCCTGAAGTCTCCGAAATGAGGTTCAACATATGGACCTTCAGCCAAGTCGATGGACAATGACAGTGTTAAGGATAGCAGCATCAGCATCAATATACTACTAAAGTTAACCTACAAGACGACAACCAACCAAAATAAAATCATCATAATGGTAACTATCCACCTGGAAAAGATTATCCATTTAACTTCAACTGCGATCTTAAATTTACTCAATGTTCACATTGATTAATTGTGAATAAAAATTATACGACATAAAAAAAATATTTCATTCCTAATTTACACACGATTTAATTGAGAACGGATGTCCTTAAAAAAGTTTTTTATTTGAAATAACACAATTGATTTCAAGTACATTTATTAATAAAAATATTGTATTCTCATTTTTAAATAGGACTAATCTCATCTTATCCTTGACTTCTTTTAAGATTTATTTCTTTATTTTATATATAGAAAACAATTTGACAAAATACCATTTTATAAATGATGCAATATTTAAAGAGCTTCTGCAATGTTGTTGTTGTTATTACATTTTTTATTCACACGTATAAAGCAAATATGCAAACAGATTACATCAATGTTTTTGTATTCGTTCCAAACGCTATTTTTAATTTTATAGAGAAAAAAAGCCAACAACATTAAAGACGCAGCCAGTTTTCCTTGGACCTAGAAATCATCTTTGTCCTTTCTATCATTTGAACGTCTCATGAGCCAACTTACAGCATGTGTACATTTTTTAGATATAAAATAGCTTTTAAGTATTAAAAAAAATATAAAAATTGTTTTTCAATTATTGAAAAAGAAAGTGTTAATTAAATGGATGTTCAATCTCCTTTTAACTGGATTGTTAAAGTGAAGATGTTCCGAATGAAAGTTTTTTTTTCTATAATTAAAAGTATATTGAATGAGAAACCAAGTTTCTATTATTCCTGATGCGTTCGGAATTTGATTTTATAGATCGAATAGAAAACGAAGGGAAATTCGCAATGGAAGAGAAAATTGTTTGGTTGAAGTCGCCACTTGAATTGAAAATAGCAATTTTTTCCGAGTGAAAAGAAAATGGAAACTTTGTCAACTATATTTTTATAAAGTTGTATGTATTTAAGAGATAACGAGGATTTATAATTAATAAAGTTGAGACAAGAATTTTTTAGTTAAAATTGTCTTCTTGAACATTTTTTTTGAAGGTGAGCAGTTAAATTGTATTTTCATTATTGACTATTATGGTACAATAGTAACAGTAGTACATAGTCCTGATTCGATCAGTCCGGATTCACTATAATACCGCTTGAAAAGTTATAAATTATAGTTGATACAAGAAATTTGTCATCAATTATAGAAAAATATTAAGGTTTATTTTTTAGTAAATATCTCTTTTTGAACATTTGCTTCGATCTAGCCAGACTATAGTATGGTTAGTCCTCCTAGTCCTCGATCAGTCTGGTTTAAAACAATCTAGGATATTGACGCACACTGTACGAATTATTGGTGCCAAATAAAATTATTGTATCATTATGTAAAGCCTATTTTTATCACAATTATTTTATTAAACTTCAATTTCAACCAAATTATATTTAGATTTCGGGCTCAACAGGTCAAACCTATTATGCAATTTATTCATTTAAATATAACAGTTTATTTAAAATTAAAAGAAAATAAAGAACTCAATACGAACTGTACACTAGAATTATTTTATTTGTCAGAAGGCATCAAGGTGGCCTTTTTACGAAGTTGTGTGCAATAATTTATGTTCTCAAAGAGCTGCACCAAATACATCTCAGCAGCTATTTGCAAGCCCTGCAAAGCTACACCTTGAGACATGTTCTGATAGGCCAATCGTCGAAAATGTTGATAGAATCATTGGAACCATTTGCATAAGGCTGGTCTCAAGAAGAATGTATCAATACGTGTGGCACTCACGCATTGATGCAAAAGAATTTTTTTGCTGAATCGGAACGAAATCATTTCACGTAACCATTTTTGAAGCGGATGGTGACTGGCGATGAAAAATATACGAGAACGAGAGGCGAAAAAAATTGTGATCCAACCACGGTAAACCAGCCAAAACAATCGCCAAACCCGGATAAACAACCAAGCTGCTCCGATCGGGCCAAACACTCAATTATACTGTCAACAACTGACCAGATTGAAGCAGGCGCTCGACGAAAAGCGTCCAGAATTGGCCAATAGGAAGGGTGTTGTGTTCCATCAAGACATCGCCAGGCAGTACACATCTTTAAAGACGTGCCAGAAGCTCTGAGAGCTTGGATGGTAGATTACATCGCACCCGCCGTATATCCCAGAACTTTTCAAGCAATTGCAGAATTTTCTTGATGGTAAAAAAAACTGGCCTCGAGAGAGCCTTGTGAAAATGAGCTGGTCAAGTTTTTAACCAATAGAGACAAGGATTTCTTCAATCGCAAAATTGAATTTGCCTTCAAATGGACAAAAGTTATCGAACAAAACGGCGAATATTTTATCTAAATTCTAAAATTCTAACTTCGAAATAAAAAGAAAAAACTCTCAGAACGTTTTACTTTATCCAATATTTTTATTATTGACTAATGTGGTACAGCAATACCTCGCATAGTCCTGCTTCGATCAGTCCGGATTATATCTATAGTATATATCGTATCTATAGTACGGCTGGAAAAATTCTAAATTTTAATTGAGACAAGAAATTTATATTCAATTATTTAAAAATATTAAACTTTATTTTTTAGTAAAAATTTTCTCATTTGAACTTTTTTAATATCAGCAAATTGTATTATCATTATTGATTAATATTGTACATTAATTCCTCGCATTGTGTTGCTTCGATCAGTCCGGATTCACTATAGTACGTTTTTTTCCACAGTCTTTAATTCCTCAATTAGTCCGGTTTAAACACAATCTAAGATATTGGCACACACTGTGCAAGTTATAAGTGCCAAATAAAATTGTTACATCATTATTTAAAGCCCACAATTGATACCAAATTATTGTATTAAACTCCAATTTCAACCAAATTATATTTAGATTTGGGGTTCATATCAGGTCAAACCTATTATTCATTTAAATATAACGATTTATTTAAAATGAAACAAATAACGACCTCAATGCCAACTGCACGCTAGATTTGATCTATTTATATATAATAGTAACAAGTATATTTATAAGTGAAAAGAACAGAGCGACACTAATTATATTTATATTAATATACTGGTAAAAGCAAAAAAGAAGTAGAAAAATGTATTATATATGTAGGAAAATAGTCTTGTTTACTAAAAATCATTAATAGTTTATGTATTTGATAATATTGGATAATTCCAATAAGAAATTCATTAATTACTAAATACAGAAATCAACTTATGTTACTTTCAATACAGATAATTGGAATAATTTGCCTATAGACGATTCCTATTAGAATTAAATTAAAACTTCATAATTTAGTTTTTTTTATGTTACATGATATTATTTGAAATTTTCAGTTATGAATTAAATATTAGTATACAAGTGCTTTTGTAATATATAAATTAGCAACTATTTTGTATGTATTTTATAAATTCATGATAATTTTTAATAGTAATTTTTATTTAATAATTAGTACATTTATAATTGTAACATTTAACAGACATTGTCAATAATAAAAAAAATGTACAACAAAAGTTTGATTCTTCTTAGAATAATACTGTTGCCATTAAAAGCATGGAAAATTTGTCATTAGTTGTTATCATATATACTGATAAAATAAAATTGTTGTAATAAAAATAATAAAGTAAATATTTACGTAACCATGATTTATCTATATAGTTTTACAAAGACAAATATCAAATAGAATAATCTAGAACATCTAATTTGTTTCTCTTGTTTTATACTTGGATTTCTTGTTTGAATATTCTATTTAAATAATATACAGGTACCCTCCGACTTACGAACTCCCGGACTTACGAACAAAATTCTAAATGCTCTAACTTGTTAGGAGATATATCGTGATAAAAAAAATTAACTATCAAAACAAAAATTGGTAATTTCTTTAATAAAATATAATATTTTTGAAAGATGTAGTATCTGTTTTGTTGCATTTGTTTCTTTTGTCGTTTTTTATTAAATAATTGTAATGTTTACATTGAAAAGTATTTCTAAGTATTTTGTTTATTTCAATCTATTTTTTCAAATAGATGCAGTCAGTAATACGGAATTTAACATATATAAAAGTAAAAACCATGATAAAGTGCGGTAAGATAAGTATATTTTAAAATTCCCCCAACTTACGAACAAATTCGACTTACGAACAACCATTTGGAACGTAAGTCGGGGGATACCTGTATTTCTTTTTAATTTTGACTAAAATCTTAATACACGTTATATATTGCTATAGATTTAAAAAAAAATATAACAGTTTATATAACATTTACATTAACTTTTGATGAAGTTTAGTAATTTAAGTTTAACTTCACAATTTTTTCTGAATATTATTTTAAGTGCACAATTATTTAATGATAAATTAACGAGAAATGTTAATAATATTAAATTGGAAACATTAAATTATTAAATACAAATTTCTGCAATTATACAATATAAAAAATTGATCATTATTAAATTGTTATTACCCTTCATTTGTTTTATAAGTATGAGACTTATACAGGCTTGAAATGCATCAAATAATAATAATAATATTATTATTTTTATACGTTTATTCTACAAAATGATATCAATTTCTGAATATTTTCAGACATTAAATAAATCAAAATGATTAATTCTTAAATTGTAATTTACTAATACAATTTTATATTTGAATCGATTTTACTTATTCGAATATTCTATTTCTATTAATAAAATGAAACGATTAGTAAACATACGATATGAGCCAACTGTTATGTAACAGCATGTGCAATGATAAGACACGTATTTGCATAGCATTGAAGTAATGAAATTTTTAAATGAAAATATTAAATGATAAAAATGAACGTATTTCATCATCAAAAACTAGGAAAATTTGATTGTTTTATACCGATTTATAATTTTCTTATACAAAAAATTGATAAAAACTGTTAGAAATAATTTACAATAACAATAGAAACAATGTTTTTAAAAACTCGTATTTTTTCAACACTTTTTGAAAATTCATTATATTGATTTATTGATATTATTAATTAATAGTCTATGATAATTATATGCAATTAAGCGTTATTATTAACTAAAATTAAATAACATGTTTTTGTAATTTGCTTAGTAATATCCTTTCATATCATTGCTTAACATAACATTTTAGGATCTACATCGCAAGCCCGACAACCGAAATCCCGAGTGAATTGAAAACCCGACGTTCAAAATCCCGACGTTCGAAATCCCGAATGTATTGAAATCCCGACGTTCGAAATCGCGACAGTGTCTTATATTATTATAATTTCTACAATAACATTTTTAAATTATTCTACCATATTTTAATAGATACGACGGATACTGAAAAAAAAAATACTTTTAAGACCTAGGTCGTTGGCTCTTTTGCCCGATTATTAATTGTTGTTATTTATTCTTAATAACAATAAATAATCTTATTAATTTTTAAATTGTCGGGATTTTGATTGTCGGGATTATGGTAGTCGGGATTTCGATACACTCGGGATTTCAATATATTATGGTAGTCGAGATTTTGACATAGTCGGGATTTCGATATAGTCGGGATTTCGATACACTCGAGATTTCGAACGTCGGGATTTCGATATAGTCGGGATTTCGATACACTCGAGATTTCGAACGTCGGGATTTCAATACACTCGGGATTTCGAACGTCGGGATTTGGATAGACGGGATTTCGGTTGTCGGGCTTGCGATTGCCACCGAACATTTTATTATATCTATTTCTTGTTCTGAATTTAAATGTGTGATTAGGGCGACTAATAGGCGAATGGTTAAGTCGCCCTACCAACGATTCCGTGGGCGCCGGTTCCAGGATTCAAGCCAGGTCCTTTGTAAGCCCTCTTGGTGCCATCGTTCATCATGAATGGACAGTCAAATGAAAGAGGTTCAGGATATGGACCTTCAGCCAAGTCGATGGACAATGACAGTGTTAAGGATAACAGCCAAATTACCAAATTACCAAAAAAGAATTAATTGAACTTCGCAGGAATAAAATTGTATATTCAATACATTGTGTCATTCAAATTCTAATAAGAACCAATGGATACATTAACAAATCTTCTAATTATGTTAAAAAATGCGTTGATTTTTTAATTTAATACAATTATTTTATGGATAATTCTGTAAAATTTTTCTAAATAAATTAACAAAAAGTATTATTTATACTTCTCACATGCATATGTTAATAAACAGGTAACAAAAAAGTAATTTTGTCTTAAAATCAGATTATGTCTGTCAAATATATTTACAAATATTGTGATTAAACCAGTAATTTTAAACTAATTTGCCG
>NW_017096427.1:297968-335765 GCF_001412225.1 Nicrophorus vespilloides
GAACAAATGGATACATTAACAAATCTTCTAATTATATTAAAAATACGTTGATTTTTGAATGAACAATTAAAACAAAGTCATAATTTAAGTGTGCAACGGATGTTTAACAATATGTTCAAGTAGTGAAATAAAAGAAAAGATTGACAAACTCTGGTTTACACAGTTTAAACTTTAAATTTTTTAATAGTTTCGAATTTGTCTCAAACTCGAATTACGTAAATATTAAACATGTTTTAGTGAAGCTAGTGACAATTTGCAATAGATAATTTATAGATAAAGACTATAGTTTGTCAACATTTTAAAAGTATTTACTTCATATACATTTCATGTATATTTCTTAAGAAAATATGTATGTTTCAAAATAAAATTGCGTCTACACATTAACAAATCTTCTATTTATCATAACAATTCTTAACTATAAGCAAATGTAGTTTTGGGATATTTATTTATATTTGCAAAATGTTGATTTTTAGCACATATTGAATAATATTCAAACTGTATGTATTTAAATTGTGTATGTATGTGCATTAACACTATTTATCAAATGATTTGTACAGTATCTAAATAGGATGCGAATAAACTGCTTCTAAATACTGTTTACAAACAAATTAAAGTTGTTGGTGTAGTAGATTGAGGCGTAAAAATGCGTATTGATAAAGAGCTTATCGAGCAACGTGGGTGAGATTACATTGGGAGGGAGAACCAAAAATAACAACAAATTATGTAGTTGTAGAACGGATTTGCTCATTGCGGACGAGGAGAGTCGTCGAGTATAAATCTAATTTAAGAGCTGTACAGAGCCCACCAATTCCGCCTCCTCTTGCCAAGTGGACCGAGGTGCTGCGAGGTCAACAGTTACGTTTTTAGAAGAGAAGACGAAGACGGTTTCCTTCTTGTTTTGAATTTCGTCCGGAAACGCGACTTTGCGTGCGTCGATGCCGGCTGATTCGTCCACGTGAGAGACCAGTACGCATCTAGAAGGCTTGTTTATTTTGGTTACTGCGTCGCAATTGAATAGATCACATCAAAAAAAATATATAAAGAAACATTATCAACTTCAAATTATCATGGATAGTTTAAAGGATCTCGACTTGACTAGAGACGAGGTGGATCGTTTAACATCCGCACTGAAGGATAAAGAGTTTAGGAAACTCTTCGCTGAATATGTGGATGAACTGCACGATCCAGAGAACAAGAGAATATTCCAGAAAGAGGTAGTCGAATTGGAAAAGGAAAGAGGCATGGATTGTACGTTCTTGAACCCGGAGCCGGGATACGTGATCAAGACGAGTGTCGACGGTTCAAAAAAGGCGTTCATCAATGTTTGCTCGAATGAGAACATCGAGAAACCGACATCGACACCGAGCTATGAAGGAGGAACAAAAGGTCTCAGCTGGGCCATCCCTCATTCCTTGACACCACCCAGGGACGACATCGATAACAAGCGGGTGAGATGTCGAGTCTTTGACGTTATATTCCATCCAGACACCTTCCGGATAGCCAAGAACAATAAGGCTTTCTGGACTATGGTGAATAACACAGCCTGTGATTCAGTCGAAAGCAATTTTGGGGTGGCACTTGACAGGAAGAATCTGAAATTCCCCAAGCTGCAGTACAAAGGTGCTGCCTCTTCATCAGTAATCAGAAAACCATCCGAACACAAACCATCCGAGAAGTCTCCTGAAGAGCAGGAGGTGCTTGATAAAATATTCAACCAGATACCCAAGCAGGAGCCTCATAAAAAGCCTCCTTGTAAACCTAAAACTGAAACAAACAAAACCAAGTATACAACTCCAAAATACATAATCAAGCACAGGAGCCACATAGATCTTGAGAACTATACATTTGAAAGAGACTCCAAGATGAACATGGCAACACCCAAGGAGCTTATTGTGGAAATCAATTTGCCCATGCTGAAAGCAGCAACGGACATGGATCTTGATGTAGCAGAAAAATCAGTACAATTAGTAAGTGAAAAACCAGCAAAGTACAAACTCTCAATTACCCTCCCTTACAAGGTCAATCATGATAATGGCAATGCCAAATTTGATAAAGATTCCAAAATTTTAACCATCATTTTACCTGTTATACAAACAACAAACAAACTCGATTTTACAATTGAAGACAGTTGCGTGGAGAGCGATAAAGTTTACTCGCTTCCATCCAGTCCACCCAACGAAAATTCTCGCAAAATTGAAGAATTACCCAACGTCTTTTTGAATCCTCAAATCCACTATAGTTTACCCGAATTCACCTGCCATCAGTTGGAAAATAAGCTATACTTCACTTTGCACGTGAAGAACGTTAACGAGAACTCGATAGAGAAGATCTGCAATCCTTGCGATGTGCATTTAAAATTAACTTCAATAAGTTCCGGGTATTATCCTGTCCATTACGCGTTCTACGTTAAACTCCAGTCTACTTTGGATACCGAAGAAGTGATCGTCGAAGTGTGGGATAACAATGTCGTCCTGCAGTTGTGCCTCGACGATGCGATGAACGTGTCTACGTATTTGGTGGGTTTGGATAAATCCGATTTGTACATGAAGAACGTCGATAAACAGATCGAACCTTTGATGGAAGAAGATGATTTGGATACAACTCTTACAGAGAATACAATGGAGGAAGTTGAAAGCAAAATTGAAGATTTAACTGTTAAAGAGACAACGCAAAAAGCCAATAAAGTTGTTGATGTTGTTCCTTTGAGAGAAGAACCTAGTAAAGCTATTGATATAGTTCGATTGCATGGCGAATCAAGCGGGGATGATACGAGCTGCAGCAGTTACAGCCCGAAGTCCAAGGGTATTTTGAAGAGGCGAACGTCATCCTATAGAAGTTCTGTTAGTCGAAGCATATCCGAATCTAGTATAGACGATGCAATTTGGGCGTCATCTTACGAGAATTGCTACAATAGTATGGAATCGGTGATTGCTGAAGATACGGATGTTTCGAGCAGTTTGAAGAAGACTGTTACGTTCAACGATCACGTCAAAAGGCAATTGTATAGGTAAGGATTTTTTTTTGTAAATTTTATTGCTGCTAATATTAATTGCTTTTTCTTCCTTTGCTTTAGATGAGTTTGTAATTAATATGAACTTAATTGTGTTTTGTTTTAATAAAAAGGAGCAACTCCAGCATCTTGGGGCAGAAGAGGAAGAACCAGAAGAAAGCGAAGAGCAAAAAGAGGGCTCAGGAGAGGAGACACAGCGAAAGCGAGGTCGTGGGTGAATCGAATACCATTTGCGAGGAGGATCCTAGCAAAAGGGACGATGCTCATATATTCGAATGTGATTTGTGATTGCCTTGAAAAGAAGGCGGTCGTCGTTATTTTTTAAGGTACAAAAATTGATTTTTGGGGTTTAATTAGTTCTCATTTTAGTAATTATTCTTTACATTGATCTACTTATTGAATAGCGCTTGTGATAATTTGAAACCGGTGATTTTACAATTTTACGCACTCCCAAAAATGATTGTTAACGTAGCAAAACAATATTAAATATATTAATTGATTAATTATCTACTTCGACGAGTTGTTCTTTCGGCGTCGGCGTGTACCAGTTGGAAGCTATGTGATGTTTCAGGTAGTCCCCACCTAATTCCTCGTAATCCCTTTTTGTTATTGAGAAGTTTTTGCATATCTCTGTGTTCGAGAATGCTTTGGCTCCATGCCATGGCGCTAAAGAGGCGTTAGGCATGATGGTGACATTGGTGATGGAATGAAAAGGACGGATAGAGATCAGATCCGTTAGAATTCTCTTCTTTAAACCGGGTAATTGGGATAAAGTCCCGGTTATTATCACATTTCCTGCCAATTTCAGTTGGTCTTCCGGTGAGAACAGCTTCAACACGTATCCTATTACTTCTGATAAACCAGCTTCCCCTGAACCAATCATGTAGGGTTTAAAGAGAAGTTCCGGCGCTCTGTACATCTCTATACCGATATGAAGTTGATACGCCTCAGCGGGAGCTAAACTGTCCGCATCATCTGTCGGATCGTACGTTTTGATCACCTCTTCCAACTCCAATAGCTTTTCGTTCTCCGCTTCACTATCGCTGTCTCCTCCTAGAAGCCCACAAAACTTAACTACTTCCCTACAAACAACTCATAACAATCCTTACCATCACGACTTATGGTCTTGTATATGTCCCAATCCTCATCACGCATACCAAAGTCATCATTTCCTTTCTCCTTCCTAGCCAACTGAGATATAATCCGCATCCTCTCCTGTCCAGCTGCGGTTCGTCTTTTAGCCATATCTTGCTTCTTCTGTTTCCTACTTAACTTTTTAGACAAGATATCTTGTCTCTAAAAAAAAACATTATTAATCCATAAATCATATGAAAATATTTTGAGTATAAACACTCACCAATTTCTTAGCGTTTTGCACATACGAATGCATAGCTTTTTCATTCTCAAATACGATTTTATTCAATTTCTGTTGCTTGTTCGGTGGTTCTTCGGGTAATTCCTCTGCGCTGTTTGCAGCCAATATCTTCTGCTTAGTCTTCTTAATTCTCATCTTCAACAAGTTGATGCTCTTCTCCAATTCATCAGATGATTCGAAGCCGTTTTCACCCAAAGCATATTCGAATTCCTCGGCGTCGTTGTGCACCTCCCAAAGTTCGTATATTTCCTGAAGCTTCACCAACTTTTCCTCATCTTCAGCCAATCTTTCGCCTCGTCTCCTCGCATTTATCTCTGTCAATCTCCTTGCCAATTCCTTTTTCCTCTCCTTCTGTTGTTCAGCTAAAATAAAAAAAAAGTCATAAATACATCACGTTTAACTTAAGTCAATATTGTATTATACATACCTGTAAGAGTTGATGAAGTTGAAGCCACGCTGTATGGAAGTTGAATTTTTTTGATATTCTTCTCATAATAATCCACGTCGTTCCACCTCTTCAATTCCTCCCTGTAATCCGTCGCAATCGAGCAAATACTGTGCAACAGTTCCTCAGCTCTGCTCAAAGTAATAGCGTTTGTATGTGCTGGATATTTCAGCTGAAGAATCCTGTGCAAAAAGGATATCACATGGAAACCACCAGTGTTAATCCTCCTGGTATTCTCAAAATTGGTTTCATTATCAATGATTGGAATTACATGTATTGTGTGATACCCCATGCTGATAATCAGAGCATCATTGCTTGGTTCACTTTGAGAAAAATTATATGCAAACAAAGAGTCAATTCCATAACAGATACTTGGCACATTGTAGCATTCAAACAGCAACTCAGACATCACTGCAATAAATACAATATATATATAAAAATGAATCAAAGTGGATTAAGTATAATTACATTGTCGGGAAGAATTTGGATTCAAGTAAGGTTCAGTCATGACAATCGGATGTGGAATACATTTGTCTGTGTCAATACCCAAATGGCTGAAGGTGTAATCAAATAAATGCTCCTGTGCTTCAAAATGTGTGACTACATTTCTATCGAACTGTGTTTTCAGTTGAAACCTAACAGCTTCAATATTAATAATATCATTTCCAACTTGCAGAGGTGGAGCTTGTATTACTTCATTTGTATCCTTCTTGGACCTCTCTTTTCTTGGTTTGGCTATTAGGTTTTTGAATATTAACAGGGGTTCTTCACTGGTGCTCCAACCAGCTCTACAATAGTAGGAACCTAAAATTTGTAGTTAGTATTTATGATGAAAGCTTGTATATAAGGCTTACCATTATCAATAACTATTGGTATTGAATTTAAATCGTCTGTGTAAGTATGGACAACGTCAGGAACGCATTTTACATCCTGGAATTCTATCACATCCATTTCGTCAAAACACTATTCCTCACGAAAATAAACACAGGAACATAAACAGAGCACATGTTGGTTATGCAACTAACTTTACAAGCGTGCTTACATAAAGCTAACTTTGATATTAGGTTTTGTTTTAGTGAATGAGCATTATGTAATAATGAATAAATTTATTTATCAAACATTTATAAAGCAAGGTACTTTTCTTTACTTAACATGCTTTCTTTGAAAGTTGAATACAAACTGAGAACAGGTAATAAAAGTGCAATGTATCCCTCATTCACTGGTTTCTCAACTAACAAATTGGGATTTTCTATTAATTTCTCATTGATTTCAATCAATTTTCCCTTAATGCAACTGTATACTGGATACGATTCTGTTTCAGTTTCCACGTAGCAAATGATCGAGTCAGGTGCGAGTTTTTGTGCACCCTTTTTCCCTTTCCCTGATGCCGAATTTTTCAGCCTATCGATTTTATCGTCGATCTCAAAGTTAATCCTCTTGATGGGTTTCTTCTCCTTCATGATTGGATGGTTTTCAGCTAAAGACAGCATGCATATCCTGTTTGTGTGGAAACTGACCCTCTGATCAGTGATCTCTTTCCCCTCGATTTCTTTGCAATATAAATGTTCGAAATAACGATCACTGACGTCCGCTAAATCACTTAAACAGCTAGTATCTATTGAATCTATGATTTTCGTTTCCATTATGATGAAGTTGATCGTTGATTCTCCGCTAATTCACGTAGTTTTCTTTGAGTCTCTTTAGCTTTGTCTGAATTACGTTTCCTGCGTGCTAATCTCTCCTCTTTCAGGCACCTGATCATTTGATAATCCACGGAGTTGCAGGCGCCGAAGAATTTTATGAAAGGATTCTGAAAGTACATGCTTGATAGATTAATAATGCTTTTACTTGTTTACTTACGTCGGCATGGCATTTATTTAATAAGTTTATTAATTCGTTACATTTCTCGCTATGCAAGTGGGGAGAGAGATCTGTGTGCATTATTATTGCTTTAAATACCTTGTTGCTGCACTATTTCTATACTGAGGTTATGTTTTGATATATTTGACTGAAGATGCAAATACAATTGAGTGAACACACATAGTTGCATCTGCCATCTATTGGTTTATACATGAAGATTATGAAAATTAGAATTTAATAATATTTGCATACTTTTATATAGAAATCTTTCCATATTACTATTTGTCTTGATGTTACATCAATACAATAATATAGTAATATTACTGACAAAGATTTTTCTGAATTGTCTTCACTTTTTAATTAATTACTCAATAACGACAGACATCAATTAGATCATCGAAGATGTTAATTAAAGACTAAAGTATTGTCTTTATAATAAAAGTGTTACCAGATTTCTGATCTTTACCGTTTTCCTGTACTATTTATTTTTTGAAAACCCATTGGACATAGGGTTGCATACATCAAATTATTGATTGTTTCTTATGATATTTTTGTGAAAATATTTATTAAACGTAACTGATGAACTTGTAAATTGTAAAGATTTTAAAATCACTTTTTGTAATATTGCTCATCTTTGTTAAAAAATATTGATAATTAAGATATAGTAATGTTTCTTCAACTTTTTAGTAATTTCTCAATAACACACACTGATAAGATCAATTTATATTCAAATAAAGACAATTCAAATAAACTATTACCAAATTTCTGATCTTTATCGCATACAGCAGTTATTATTTTGAAAACCCCATTTTATGTACATTTTTGGTTGCATACATTTTATTGATTGTTTCTTAGAAAATTTTGGTGAAGTCATTGTTTGAACTTAACTAATAAACTTGAAAACAGTAAAGATTTTAAAATTATATAAGAAAGGTTTTTTATTTTGCTTATTTTAGTTATAAAAAATAACGTAATATTAACAATGAAGATATGGTATTTTTTCTGAAGTGTATTTTTAATTAATTAGTTAATCATTACAAAGAAGAATTACATTTTCAAATATAATACTTATAAACAAAGTAATCGCCTTTCCATTAAACCTATTTACAGATAGTTAGTCTTTACCGTTTGCCTATATTATTTTATAAAAAAAAGTTATTGAACATGTTTTATAGAAAATTTTAGTGAAAACTTTTTTAAACTTAACTAATAAACCATTTACAATAAGGCCACTACCAGATTAATTGTTTACCACTCTTCTGTATTTTTAACAGAAAATGAATTTTTTCTTATGTCGTATAATTTTATTCAGAATCTGTTCATCAATGTTAACATTGAGTAAATTTAAGATCGCGGTCGACATTAGATGGATAATCTAATTAATAATTTCTTAAATCTATATACTAAATCTAGTGGTTTGCAACGCTTCAGCCTGTTTGTGGATTCACTGTTGTCGAGTAGGCCAATAGCTAGAACATTAGTATGTGACTCCAGTCTATCTTGGTATCTACTACTAAAAAATCTTCGTGTATTTGTTTATTTTTGACGAACCATGGAAGCCTAATAATATTTCTTAGACATTTTGATTGGAACCTTTGTATAATTTGTATGTTCGATTTACTGGCCACATGCCCACAATTGGATACCATACGTCCATACTGGTTTCAGTATTACTTTGTATATAAGTAATTTATTTACTGATAATTCTGACCTTTTTACTAGAAGCCAATAGTTTTCTAAACTTTATTTCTAATTGCTCCCTCTTAGCCTGAATGTGATCTTTTCTGGTGAGTCTTCTGTCTAGATGCATGCCTAGATATTTTGTTGCTTTGGGCAGATCTTGTCCATTAAGTAGTCCATTCTTGTAGCTTATCTAAATTCTCCTGTAGATATTCGGATGCTACTGATGGATTCTCATCTGATGCCAAGATTGCTGTGTCATCAGCGAATGTTGCAATCGTAGTATTGTTAGTTTTAGGAATATCTGCCGTGTATAGAAGGTAAAGCAGTGGTCCTAAAACACACCCCTTAAAAAAAAATAACTCTATCTATGTATGTATCTACTCTAAATAAATATTTTTAAACTTCAAACTTCCTAAAACACTTCCCTGTGGCAGCCCTGATTCTATTGGATATAAATTGGTGTATTCGTCTTCTATTTTTACCTGAAACATTCTATTTTCGAGGTATGATTTTATTATTTTAAAATAATTATATGGTAAGTTCTTTTTATTTTGTATAGTAGTCAAACTTTGTTAAAAGCTTGCGATAAAAAGGCAACCGAGCAGTATCTTTTACTTTTTAGGTCTTGGTAGATGGTATTTACCATTCTGTTTACTTACACTATTGTGCCATATTTTCAACGAAAGCCAAAAATGCATTATTTAAAATTTAAATGATATTTGATGAAAAAATAGGTCAAAAATCATGCAGTAAAAACCTTTTTTTTTACCAGATATTGTACTTTATCAATTAAATTTGTTTAATTTAAATAAAAATGATTACTCAATTACCAATAATATTGGTTTAATCATCAAATATGCAAATTAATGCCAAACTTATGGCCTTTTCAATGAGCATACTGTTAGATTTGTGGTGTTTTGTCGGTATTTTGTGTGTTCACTTGTATTCTCATTTTCAAATAGAATAATTTATCATGTCTATATATAGTAAAACGTAAATTATTAATTATTACTTCAATTTTCATCTTTTTTGCGTGCAATCAATGTCGACCAGCCTCCGAAATTTTATGTAGAGAATTGATCAGTTACAATGTCCCGGTACCGACTTCAGTTCGGGCGCTGATTAGCTCCGAAAACGAAACAGTATATAAGTGTCTTTTAAAATTTATTAAGAGTTCAAAAGTAGCATTGTAGACCACCAAATACACGTACAGTCCCCTAAACACGAAAATCAATCAACAATATCCATCCGAGGTCTCTTCTAACACCGTTGAACTGAATCGCTGAGACCCCGATTCGAAAGTTGTTAATTAGTGTAGTCGTCCATTTTTCACAACCACCCCATAGTAACTTAGGCCAGTGTAAAGAAATCTCAAATTAATAAAAAAAGTTGCTGACGAAATTGTGCAAGACGCGCAAGCCAAGTGAAGTGTGGAGAGGAAAAGAAGAAAAAGTACTTCATTTTTTTGATGATTACAATACAATGTAGCTTTTAATGATTATTATATTATTAAACAAATATGTATTATTTGTTATCACTGTTACGTAATGATAATTAATATTTATCATTATATTTTTAATACATCTACGCTAATTGTATTAATATTAAATTATAGATAAAACTATAGTGTTTCCATATTAACCACTAAATATGGAATACATGTCTTGAATATTAGACTTGTTGCTGTACATTGGACAAACATAATATTTATTAAAAAATAGATGTTTTATCTAAAGCAAATTTCTTGCATTTATTATGTAATCAGAAGAAAGTGATTAATTGTTGAAAGTATAATATAAATTCCATTTTCTATAAATTAATTTTAGTAAAGATTATTTATTTAGTTCAATTATGGAATCTAAAATAATATAAAGCATTAAGTAAATATAAATGTTACAAGTAAATACTCAGTTAGAATTTGTGTAATTCCAATCTTGTTTTATCATATCTGATCCTTTTTCTCCGATCATAAGAGCAACGGAATGCGGATGTCCTTTGATAATTTCTGGTATAATAGAAGCATCAATGACACGAAGATTGTTAACACCATGCACCATCAATCTATCATCAACTACACTACTTTCATCATCTATCGGTCCCATTTTACAAGTACCACAGAAATGGTTAATTGATATACTTAAACTTCGAACAATACATTCTACATATGCATCTGACATGATATCAAAATGACATTTACCTAAAGAAACATCATGCAATTTAGCACCAATCGCTTTAAACGCTTTTTGTTGCGAAATATCATAAGCCAATTTCACTCCTTCTTTTAATATATTAACATCTTCAGGATCACTTAAATAATTGGGATAAACAAGAGGTTCATCATTTGAAGCTAATTTTATGACACCTCTACTCTTTGGTGAGAGCAACAATACGAGTATACTGAAACCATAAATATCATTAGTGATATTCAACAGACTCTTGCTCATTGCAGAATTTGTGAAATACAATAATTCAACATCAGGAATTCCACGTGGATTGAATGGATCTTTCAGATCGTGAAAACTAATTAACTCAACTCCTCCTGGAATCGACTGAAAGTTCTTCTCCGGTTGCTTTGTATAAGTTAAATCGATTTTTAAATTTGATGGAATCGTGTATGGTTTTTCTATGGTATACAATAGGTTTATTCCTATATGATCCATGAGGTTTTCGCCTACAGGTAAATTCTTAATTAAAGGAATTTTGAGATTTTTTAATTGTTTTTTAGGTCCTATCCCAGATAACATCAACATTTGTGGTGATCTTATAGCTCCTGCTGAAAGAATTACTTCTTTTTCAGCTAAAACTGATCTTGATTTACCTTTGGAAACAAATTCTACTCCGTACGCTCGTTTCGTTTTAGGATTTATTAAGATTCTCTTAACAATTGATAACTTGATGATGTGTAAATTACTTCTTCTAAATGAGTTTATGTAAGCGGTATTGGAGCTATGCCTAAATCCATTCTTTAAGTTGCTTTGTATTCGACTAATCCCAATTTGGTATTTTCCGTTGTAATCAACGTAATTCAATCCAAATTCTTTGTAAGCTTTGATGGTAACATTGACAAATTTAGTTGCAAAATCTGGGTAACCCACGTGCATGAAACCATTAAAACCATGATATTTCGATTCTTTCAAAGTGTTAATGGTGAAATTCTCAATTTTCTTGAAATATGGCAAGACGTGTTCATATGACCATCCGACGTTTCCGCAATCCTCCCAACGGTCGTAATCCTTGTGATTACCTCGAGTGTAAATCATGTAATTAATTGTGCTCGAACCGCCCATGACTTTACCACTTATTGTCTGGCACTCACGACCATCCGAGTTGGAGCAACGGTTTTCGTTCAGGAGGTTTCTGTAATTCCAATTGGCGCTGGTGTATTGCAAGAGATTAGCCGGAAAAGGGATGTCGAACAGAGGATTTTCATCGTTACCTAAAAAGGAAATATGTTATGAATTGGATTAACTAGTTTTATTCTAATTACCAGCTTCGATTAGTAAAATGGACCAATTTGGATTCTCTGAAAGACGATTTGCGACGACGCAGCCTGAAGTTCCTGCTCCGATGATTATGAAATCGTATTTTGGTAATAATTGAGGGTTTTCAGGTGCAATTTTTAGTTGTTCTTCGATTGCAGCAATGAATTGATCATCGTTAATTAGAGTTTCTTTAGTAGATACGATGAATATAGATAAAATTAGTTTAAGCCATAAAATCTGAAAAAAAAATATTTCAGTATTAGTTTTGGTTAGAGGTGAGTTCAAACTTAAACAAAGTATTTAGTCCACACAGAAAAATATTGCTACATGTAAAGGATTAGTTTTGAGTACACTATATGTGACTTATATGAAGTATTTAGATCATTTTGTATTTGTATAGATACAGAAAACTTCACGAGTTATGGGAAGTATTTACTTTGTATATGTATATATATATATATAAATTATAGACGAGCTACATACAAAACTAATTGTTTGGTGGAAGTCAAAGGATTAGTTTTACTTAAAGATGAGTACGCAGTATGCGACTTATATGAAGTATTTATACTAGTTTTGTATAGATATAGATTATAGACATGTCACACGGAAAACTACTTGTACTTGTGCAAGTCAACGTATTAGTTTTGGCTGTAGGTGTGATTCCACTATGCGACGAGTATGAATTATTTACTTGTACTTGTGCAACTCAAAATATTATTTTTGACTAAAGATGACAAGCCATGCATTATTCAGTCCAGTTTTGTATTTGTATAAACATAAATGATAAACGTACAACATAAAGATTACTTGTACTTGAGTATGTGTATGTGAAAGTTATAGTTTTTACTAAACTGCGTCTTTCACGAAGTATTTAGTCCACTTTAGAGTTTGTATAAATATAAATCATAAAATTACAACACAAAAAAAATACTTGTACTTGTGTAACTCAAAGTAATGTCTTGGCTAAAGGTAGGTAGATAGTATTAGTTGTTTACGATATATTTAGCCAAGTTTCGTTTTCATATAGGTATAGAAGATGAAAATAAAATTCAAGAAATTAATGTACTTATATCAGTTAAATGAGACAATCACTAATTACTTGTATAATTATTAGTTGTAAGTAAAGTTGCCTACGCTCTAAGCGTTACTTTGTAAGTAACAAGTCTAATATTGCAGTGTATAATTAAGAAAATTACTTGGACTTATGTAATAATTACTTGGGTTATTAACTAAATCTACCTACAAACTATGCTTTACTCTAGAAGTAACAAGTCCAATATCTAAAAGGAATTGGTGCCTCCTCTTGTTTACAAACATTTTTCATATGAAATTAGGAGCCGACTACCAAAAATTATCAATTATGATTTTCACCCGCAATTATAATTGTAGTCAATATTTCGCGCATTCACAGGGTGACTTTAGAAACCACTGATCTATAGTTTACTATTAAGAAAACTACTTGTACTTATGCAAGTCAAATAATGTAAGTACTATAATTAATCGCAAACTTTACTTAACAAGTATGTTAATATAAATACGTACCATTTTCTTTGAAAATCCTTAACTTTACACTAATAATTAAAGAAATTAAATAAACTACACCAAGACTTAAGTAATAATGCACGATAATGTTTGAAGTTAACTTATATAAATGTATATCGTGAAAACAATGCAAAATTTAATAAATTCATACATAAATGACTAATTTCAGATATTTTCCTTTATTCTATAATAAATATTCATTTAAATTTCTTATCACATCCAATTTTCACAAGCAAAACAAAATGTTATGACAATGTCCGACACCTTTTCTTTATATATATATATTTTTGTCTGTTTTCCTTT
The DNA here is from genome assembly GCF_001412225.1 of Nicrophorus vespilloides. Lineage (NCBI taxonomy): Eukaryota > Metazoa > Arthropoda > Insecta > Coleoptera > Silphidae > Nicrophorus > Nicrophorus vespilloides. The sequence goes on from NW_017096427.1 coordinate 311,669, forward strand.
ATATTATTGACCTTAGTAATTATAAGAAAAAATCCTTCAACTTTTTAAATTATACTGTTTTTTTTTTTAATTAAATTTTCTAATAGTTTATTAAAAAAAAATGTGGATTTAAACATTGATGATTTTTAATTTTATTAAATAAGAATTGAATTGAAATAAAATTCGATCAATTTAAAAATGAAGCAAATATACGGTTTTAATTGATCGCTGCAAATAAATTATTCACGGTGCGTAAAGGTCTCTGATGGATTAACAGTGTCACCGTTAACTGGTTATTCCAGCTGAATCATTCATCACACAATTAAATCGTCGCAGTTGCGAATGGAACTAATGATGCGACAAAAAATTATTTTACCATAAATAAATAGAAAAAATTGGTAACGTTCTTGGCTGTTGCGTAAAAAAATTGCATAGGATTTATGATGAGGGGAACATTTCGTTGCTGTTTATTTTGGGAAATGAATCTGTATCGATTCTTGTAGGCGCGACCACGTGCAGAAACCTACTAACAGATTGGCAAAACTTTCTTGATTTGCGAAGCCAGAAAAAAAAAGAGGAAATGGAGAGGAAGAAACGGTGTATTACGAGCAGAACCCGTATCCAAATAACGAAGATTAAAGAGAACGCAGAGAAAGAGGAGAGAGTTTCAATTTGAAAATAAGCTGCAACAGATTTATATCACTTTTGTTGGGATACGTAAAGACCTTCTTGTCGTTTCGGATAAAAAAAAGAAGAGGAAAGGTAAGAGCTTTGTAATTGTAGCGAAGTTCGAATGGTGTATGTCGGTAAATGTGCACAATTACTTGTCAATGTACAATAACAGAGTTATTATATATATTTATATATATTTACATACATACATTTATATTAGTTTATCGATTCAACATTTACAATTAAAGATATGTAATAGTAATTTAAAAGTATTTATATGTGTATATCTCATAGTAAATGTGTTAATTCGTAATTAAAATAACCGCGTTATAGGAAACTCAGAATTAGATAATGTACCGCGTAATATGTTAACTGTAACAGTGTTATAATTCTAATTCTTTGACCAAATCAAAGGTTTGAAGGTTCAAATTGAAGTTATCAACCTTTTTTTCTTATTATAGTCATAATACCATCAATTACTTTTCTAATCTAAACTTTATATTCTCTTTCCGAAATAGTTTTTAAGCTAATTATGTTGTATATAGAAATAATGTTATAACCGCGTTATTAGAGGTATTTTGCAATTATTGTTCCGTATTTCTTGAAATCCGTATTATGATTGTACCGGGTTGTAGGAGGGTTTACAGTAAATATTTTTACAAATGAACTAGTAAAAAAAAGTATTATAACTTTTGTTGTGATAAGTACATACGTTATTGTTCTTTGGACAAAAGCCAAAGGTAGGTGAAGCTAGAATAAGTGTATTAGCATGTTCGTGTTTAACGTATTTCGATGTTATATTCAACACAGTAAATGTATTAATTTGGTAGTCACTGTATAGTCATGTAATAGATTCGTAAGCAATGGAATTTCAATTGTGTAAATTTGGCAAATGTATACATTCACTAGTCAATGTATGTGTGTGTATATCTAATTCATGACCAACGAAATTTCAATTGTGTTAATTTGGTAAATATATACATTATCTAGGCAATGTTTGCGTATGTATCTAATTCGTAAATAATTAAATTTTATGTGTCAATTTGGTAAATGTACGAATTTGTTACTCAATGAATGTGCATAAAATTGATTTGTAATCTATGAAATTCTAAACATATTAATGTAGTAAATGTATGCAAATGCGTTAAGTGTCAGTGCATGTATTTAATTCATAAGCAATAATATTTTAAACTTATTAATTTGGTAAATGTATACATTTGCTAGTAAAAATGTATATGAATGCAGTATATTCGTACGCAATGAAATTGTATACTTATTACTTTGGTAAATGTATACATTTGCTAGCATAAAAATATATGAATGCATTAAATTAGTAAGCAATAAAATTGTTAACTTATTAATTTGGTAAATGTATACATTTGCTAGTAAAAATGTATATGAATGCATTAAATTCGTAAGCAATGAAACTGTAAACTTATTAATTTGGTAAATGTATACATTTACTAGTAAAAATGTATATGAATGCATTAAATTCGTAAGCAATGAAATTGTAAACTTCTTAATGTAGCAAATGTATACATTTGCTACTATAAATGTTTATTTACGACCAAAGGTCTATCGACCTAAATCATATAAAATTAATTAAGCTAAAATTAATACAATTACTATATAAGTCAGTTGATTATTTTTTTTATTGAAACAATGAGATGTTTATTTTTTGTTTGTAGTATGTACATTTACTGTGAGAGTGTTTGGATGGAAATGCAATATGCTCTTGCTGTTTTCACTTGAGCTTGTATATGAGAGCACATGTGGACATAGTGGTGCCCATTAGAAGCTCGGCTCGTTTAAATGTTCCTTCTTTTTTTTTCTTCTGTTCGTTTTGTTCATACAAAAATAAATATATTACGAAATGAACTTATCAGAATATCTATTTTATATTATGAAAAAAATATTTACAACACTTTTCGAAATTGTAGTTCTTTCATATAAAATTACATAGAAATAATGTCAAAAAAATATTTTGTAAATATTATTTTAATATTTTTTAACAACATTTTTTTTAGCAATTTAATTAATTGATATGTTTATATATTAAAAAATGATTTTTTTCTAATTAATTCTTATTAATTGAATTATAACAAAATTTTATATAATAATACAATATTATATTACAGCGTTTCTCAACCTATGGGTTCCAACTTAAAAATGACAGCTGTCACCATATGTTAAAGCGAGAATTTGGTGAAATACTTTTAGCAATATTTTAAATTATGGACTGACATTTGTCACCTTGTGTCTAATCTAAGAACTAATGAAATACTTTTCGCAATTTCCTCTTAATACAACTACAAATATGTTGGATGACAGCTGTCACCTTGTGTCAAATCGAGGAGCATTTCATCTGCTTTCATAGCAATTAGGTCGTAGAACATCTATAAACAAATAGCGTTAAATCGCGAAGTCACATTTGTGACCTTGTGTCAAATCCATGAACTAATGAAATGCTGTGTCGCGAAATGACAACTGTCACCTTATATCAAAGCGAGAATATTTTGTTTATTCATTTTTTTATTACATTTTTGGTTTGTTTCTGCTAATAAGTTAAGTCCTTTCAAAGTGATATCTTATATCTTGTTCAAAAAAAATTAATTAATTAATTAATTAATTAATTTGTGCTTATAAAAAATTGAAGAAAAATGTGAAAATAAATTTCATTTTAAACATAATACTAAGAAATGTTATCAAAGTTTATACAAAGTTATAACAATTATTTGAAAGTTGATAGAAATAATTGTTATAACTTTGTATAAACTTTGAATAGCGGCGAGTATTTTCATTTAATTTAAATGTGTAAATATATACAAATGTGGTAGTTAAAGTTACAGTTAAATTTGATCACGCTTGGTCTAGGACACACTCATTTGTATCTAATTGTTGTTGTTGAGATTGGAACTTGGCCCATTCCCATTAGTACTGTGATTAAACCCTGACTATAAACCGCGACGCGATTACCGAAAAGAGTGTTTGCTTTACCAGCTTTTATCTATAATTGGGGTGTATTTCTTGCAGATTATCGCAAATATTGTGTGAATGATAAGAGACATTTTGCATGTTTAGTGAAACACATTTAGTCAGAATCTGTACCGTTTACGAGCATGTTGTCCCTCTGTCTAGGATAGAAAATATGTATTTGTGATACATATTTTTTTTTAAACATAAGAAATTATGATATAAATTATTGATACAAATATTTTTAATAAGTGATACAAAATTATTTACGAACTAATATAAAATAGATCAAAAGTGGTTGGATTATTCAAATAGTGATTTTTCTTTGAATATTTTAACAAGAAAATTGTTATTTTTTTTGTAGTTTTATTTAAAATTTAAGGAAAAAATACATGATCCAAATATGTTTACCAGGTGAGTTAGAAAAAAACAAATCAAATTAACTCAAAATTATCAATTAAAATTTGTAAATTAATAAAAAAAATATAATCCTATTATGTTTGGAATTATTTGTTTTGTTATATAATTATAGTAAAATATTGTTAGATTTTTTGTTTAGTAATTCTTAATTCAATTTCAAAATCCAATTTTTGAAATATTTCAGAAAATTAATAAGAAAAATGTTAGTAATTAATTACAATTTGAATTGTTAAATTAAATTTACATTACATTACATTTTATTGTTGTTATTTCATTTTTTTTATTAATTGTTAATTATCATTGAAAATATTATGAAATATTTATGTAAAGTAACGATTATTTGAAAAGAAAATAATTTTCCATATGTTTGTTATCAATTTGTTAGTATTTTTGTTATCTATTATTATATTTATAATATAAACAAAGAAAACATACGTTATACATGCATTGGTAACACGTTCATATAATATCAGTAATATTGTAACAACACATGATATCATATCGCAGGAAATATTTATTCTTATGATTTATAATATTATATAACTTTATTATTAGAACGTACTAATTTAGCGAGAAAATAAATTTTACACAGTACTAACAAAAAGGTCATTGATCTGTGTAATTTTGAGTATTTTTGTCTAATAAAACATAATTTATTCTTTATAAAGGATATTAATATGTTTATATTCATACGCATTTTACTTTTATATAAGTAAAACTAAATAATTCATTGAATAATTATAATAATAATCTTTATTAGTCACAATTGTAGTCAATGGGCTATCGACCTAAGTATTTCCGCCCAGAGACAAATTCATTGATATGTTGAGAATTTCTAAAAATTTAGAGTGAACATGCTGAAAATTTTACAAAACTTAGTATGTATATATTTAAATTAATATAACAATGAAGATAACAAAATTTAACAAAATATTCTTGACTTTGTCATTTTCAGGCTTTTTTATATGAAAAACAAAATAATTCATTGATTTGTTGAGAATTTCTAAATTCACTAAACTAAGTATGTAAATTAATATAACAATAAACATGACAAAATTTAACATAATATTCTTGACTCTGTCATTGATTTGTATACTTTTCTGTTATTTGTTAGTCATTTTCAGTTTTTTTATATGAAAAACAAAATAATTAATTGATTTGTTGAGAATTTCTAAAATTTCATAGTAAAAATCCTAAAAATTTCACTAAACTAAGTATGTAAATTAATATAACAATAAACATGATAAAATTTAACATAATATTCTTGACTCTGTCATTGATTTGTATACTTTTCAGTTATTTTTGAGTCATTTTCAGTCTTTTTTACTAATAAAATTTAAAAATGATACTAATATGTTTATATCCATACGCATTTTACATTTCTATAAGAAAATTTCAAGAATTTAAATATGTATGTGTGTAAATTAATATACAAATGTACTTAACAAAAATTAAGAAAATATTCTTGACTTTTTCATTGATTTGTATATTTTTCAGTTATTTTTGATATTTCTTGTAATAATATAAATCACATAAGACAAATATATTTTGATATTAATCTCTAAATTTGTTACATTGTTTATAGAAATGTATTTTTTAGTTTTAATTAATTACATAAATTAATTAAAAGTTGTATTTTCTGCAAAATCGCGTAAATATAATAAATTCTATAGAATTTCGATTTAAAATTTAACAAACATTTGAATTTCTTCTGTAAACTAAAAATCTAAAATATTTTATTTACTTGAGTTTTATATAAATTATTTATTACATAAAATTAAACAAAATTGTTATATATGCAATGATATTGTTACACGACGGTGCTTCGTGTTAGGAAAGTTAAAATAATATACAATATCTTCAAAGCCGGCTGGGCGAATTATGGAAGCATAGTTGCACCGTGGAGCGTAGTAAATTTTGAAGTTTTACACTCAGAAATATAATGAATTATCAATGAAATTGTTGTATAACAATACGTAAATGTGTAAATGCATTAGTTAATGAATGAGTCATCGCTTTAAAAATGCATTAGGTGACCGCTACGTAAATAAACATGACGGACGGTCGGAAAACCGCACCGGTTGAATGCCAGACTTCCCGTTGAAAAGTATCTAAATAATGAACAACATTTAATTGGACTTTCGGTTTACTTTATATAATTTAATTATCACTAGCCAAAAACGTGTTATTTAAAATTAATTTACAACTTTCATTTATTTGTTTGAGTATTCATGAATGAAACCACTAATGAATTATAAAGAATATGCAACACTTAATATAAAATAAATACAAACAATTTGATTATTTTTTATATTTTAGTTAATTATATGGACTTTTTGTAATTAATTTTTCATTTTATATTTAGGAAAATAATAATTGTAAAGTATTTTTATATCATTTATATCAAATTTATGTTTATAAAGGTGCGTCCACACTACGTCGGATAAGTGAAGTCGCGCATGACTAGTATATATATTTGAATGCAATGCGCGCACATCTTTCTATGTTTTAATAAAAGTGTTCAAGTTCTTTAAATTCTTGACAATATTTTAGGTTTTTAGTTATAATTTAAAGCAAATAAATTAATGATTAACCTGGAAACTATACATAACTATTAAGTAAATTAACACTGATGTAAATTAAAGTGCAGATGAAATTGAGAAAATAAGGCTCAGACTGTTAGAAAAGTTAGTGTATGTTGCAGCAAGGAAATCCACAGGTTTTCTCTATTACTATTGATTATGCAGCCACTCTCCCTCAGCTCTATTCTAGCTATACATTATTTGTTCGAGAATAGATAATCCACTTCCATCTTCATGCATTATCTTTCTAGCCATCTTTTATTAAATTCCATGAACCGAGTATCTTTGAAAATTTCGGGATAACAACGCAAGATAATTACATAATTCAACAAGAATCGTAAACTGAATCATCTCTCGAATCAATATTTTGATTTTGAATGTAAGTGAAAATTAATGATTTTTTCATCATTTTTACGACATGTTGATTTGCCATTTTGCTCGAAAAATAATATACTTTCTTTTCTTATTTTATTGCATAATTAGTTGCGGCTAAGCGTTGCGCAACTTGTTATATAATAAACGTTATGGACTGAATAGCTTTCAGTTTTTTAAATTAATTATTCGAATTTCATCTGTTATAACCAGTCAACTCGTTATGTAAGATACGTGTATCCGACTAGTTTTCAGCTTTCAACTTTCAACTTTTCCTGCAGTTTATTATTGAATAAGAAGGGCTCTATCATTACGCAGCTTACTATGTAAGAAAAGTTCATTGTGTAACCCAGAAAATGCGATGTTCGACGTCTTCAATTTTTATTCAATTTCTAAAGTATTGAGTGAGCTATTTATGTTAGACGATCGGATACTTAGATCAGAGTTTCCTAAAGTTTTCCTGCAACGGAACATTTTCTAAATCCTAAAATTTTCACGGAACACCTTGTTTATTTTATGGGGTAGCCAACACATAATCAATAAAACATTTATTAATTATTTCATTCCAGTTTCCAGCTTTCCAATGAGTGTACTGGCAGATTTCTGTTGTCAGGGGTTTGTCTGCTATGAGCTGTCAAAACCATCGTTGCTGTCAAGAAACAACTTCACGTTTTCAATCATTTCAGGATAATAATGCAAGATACTTACATAATTCAATAAGAATCGTAAACTAGAGACCATCACCTTTCGAATGAGCCTGCTGAAAGAATTGTAGCAATGTAGCAATTTTAAAAATTCCAGAATACAACTATTTTTTATACTATTTCAACCCATTTCTATAATGTTATTAAGATCCTGGTAGTAAGTAATGCTCACTTCAATAATTATGAATTAATTTTTATTTACTTCCAATAAATTTCATTAAATTTTAGAAGTTCCTTATTTTTTTTAATAAAATATAAATACGAATGATTCGATTATAAAGGTTACAATACAGTACAAATTTCCATGCTTTCAGTCATTTAAATAATTTAGAACAATGTCTGATAATTGTACGTGAATAAGTGTAATAAAAGAAATAATTTTATAAACAGCAAATTCATGTTTCAATCCACATTCCAGATAATAAAAATATTTTGCATGTTATTTCGTGATAAGCTAAATGCTATAATTATTATTTCCTGCAACTTTCCCACAAACTCAGATAATTATATCAGTAATTGATAATTAATTATTTTTTATACTACTTTTACAACTTAAAGATCTTATAAAATTGATGAAAATTATGTAATTTTGTAATTTAATCTTTTAAATTTAATAATATGAATTTTCTTTATGATTTCTTTGATGATTTTAGATTCTAAAAAGTAATTGTAATAATAAATTGATTTATTTTTTATTAATTGGCATCTAATCACGTGTTTTTCTTTCTATTTTGTGAAGATATTCAGTTTTTTGTGTAAGGAAATTTGACTAGAGTGAAGCAGTTATAAGATATTAAAATATTACAGAAACAACGAACTGCCTTTTTACTTGGTAATGCCGAAAGTAAAAACAAAACGTAAAATGAACGTAAACAGGCTTCGGGCCTTTGCAACTTGTTGATACATGTATGCGTGTATTCGTATAATGTGCATGAGTGTGCGTGAATATATATATATAAATTTTTCGTCCGTCCAGGATCGTAATTAATATAGGATGTAGCATGTATATAGCGGGAATCTGGGAATGGGAACGAGGGACCCCCAAGAGTGTTGCGCGTCGGGTGTGCGCATGCGCGTCGCATCCTACAGGACTTCCCCGGGACTTCTCGTCCAGCTTCATTTATCTGGATAATATTGCCAGGAGTTCGCACGTCGCGACGCAACAATCCGGTCTGGAGTTTCGCTGAAGACGCACGATGTTTCGTAGCAACACGTCCGTCATCTCGCGAAAATAATAACAAACAAACAAAAAAACCGCTATTTTCATAACAATTACTAAAAACAAAGTGTTCAATTGCAAAAGAAAAATAACATTAATAAATGTCTGTTCTTCCTTTAAACAAGTGCAAATCCGATGTGAATTGATTTTTACCAATAAATTGTAACGTGTGATGCGTTTCATTTGATTTTCAATTAATTAATAAATTTGTTTGGTGATTGTGTTGATTCTACAGAGCAGTAAACATTCTTAACTTAAATCTGTAAGTAATTTTTGATTTTCATTGTTTGAAAATTAATTTAAATAAAAATATTTTTGAATAATTATTTATATAATTTGTTAAAATATAATGTTGAGTTTTTGGTTCAATTATATAATATTTAGATTATTATAAAACATTTATATAATATTGTTTTGAAACGTAGCAATTCGTAAACGAGATTCAATTTCAATGTTATTAGCGTATATCCGATGTGCTTTAATCAAACTGTTGCATTTCCTGGAAGTCTACGGTCGCAAATGCTGTTTCGATTGATTTTATGGACACAATTAAATAACACTTCTGTCGCTTATAGTTTCCTAATTTGGTAAACATATTTTGCTAGCTGCATTGTTTCAATATAACAATACATAAGTTTATTTATGTAATTACGTAATGCAACATCGATTTATCCTATAGTTATATAAACGTATAAAGTAGTTTTTAATTTAACAAATTTTCAATTGAAAAAAGGTTGAAATTAATTTAATATTGTATAAAAATTGTAAAAAAATTGAAGATAAAAGATCTTTTGGTCGAAAACATAAATTGTATATATTATAAAGTTATTTTATAATTTAAAACAAAAATAGATTAAAAACTTTAAAATTCAGTTAAACTTTTTGATTTTTTTTTCTAAATTTGCATGAAGACACAATGAATAAAATATTTTGTTCAAATTAGACTAAAACAAAGAAATTATAGATATTATAAAGTTATTTTAAAATTTATGAAAAATGATCAAAAATGTAGAATTTGTAGAATTTACAAGTTTAATTGTAACAAAAATTTATATTTTTATATTCTATAATTGTATGAAGTTATAAATAATAAATTATTAAATCTTTTGGTCTAAATTAGAATTAAAACCTAATTTGTAAATAAATCAACAACAAAAAAATGTAGTGTTTTTTCTGTGGAATTTAACAAATAGAATAATAAAATAATTTTTGATGTAAAAGCTCATATTTATGTAGAATATAGACTAAAAATACGTTTTAAGTACATTGCTATAGTTATGCACATTTTAAGCTATTTTCATTTTAAATTCTTTTGTATGTCTAAATATACTTCACTTGTTGATGTCACTACACTCGTTTTTCGTTCGTTAAAGATAGAATTATACGCAGTATTATAATTTCAATATTATTATTTATTTATTTATTTTTAAACATTTTTATTGAGGTCAAACGGCTATGAACCAAAATCAATTTGCTACGTAATTTCATTGTTTGTGTTGCTTTAAATTTCTTCCCATATTCATTATTTTACCAGTACAATTTTACAAAAGAATGTAAAATGTTTCTTTCTTTTCTAATATTTTGTTGAAACCTTTAAAATTGATTGAATAAAGGTATGTAAGAGTAATCTGTTACTTATTTGCATTAATTTTTTTTAAAGTTATCTTATTTCTTCAAGAAAATTATGTACATTACGTCCTAAAATGTTTTATCTATCAAATCAAGATTATATTATTATCTCGCATAGTACGGCTTCAATTAGTCCGGATTTACTTTAGTACGGTACAAGTACATGTTAAATGAAAAAAAAAATATAAATAAATTCTAAAAAGTGCACAAAATTATTATTGTATATATAAATAATCAATTTATCTTTCTTTAAACAGTCAAATCCTCGATTAGTGCGGTTTGAATAAGGATATTGTTGGAATCAATTACAAATCATAAATGTACAAATCATAAATTCGTAGAATATATTTAATATAGTAGAAACATATGTAACTTGGACTTTATTATTTGCAATTTGAAAATAAAAATATCCCAACTATGCATGACGCTACTTATGATTAGACCTTGAATGAAGAGTCTTTTACTACTTTATATAACAATCATTTTATAATGCAATCTATTTATGGAAACATTCAATGACGAATAGTTTATAGTTGAATATTGAATTCAGTGTAAAAATGAAACATGCAGATAAATTTATTCCATTTGTTTTTAAATCAAGTTTCCGTTTGTTAGTCTAAATAAACATAAACTTAAGAGAATATGTAAGTATGCTTTAAATATTAATTAATTAAATTAAATTTAAATTTATTGAGTAAAAAATGTTTTATTCACTTAGCGAATTGTAATTTATATATGTATTATGTACGTTAACCGAAAGCTGACATTCTATGTATGAAAGAGGCTATTTCAAATGGAATATTTATTCATATAATGCCGATGTTTAATGACAAATTGTACGTTCGTATGAAACAGTTGATATGTGCTTATTAAACAGTAAAATATAGAATAAGATATCTTTAAAAAAAAGTTTGATTAATACGTCCACATAACTTTTAATAATAATTCATTGATACTAATTGCTATAAATGAGTTTCATAATTACATCATGTAATCATATATATAAATTTAATCTAAATTTATTACAAAGATATTTATTATTTTTTCAATTTTTTGTTAAAATGTTTTTAATTCATTTTTTAATTATATATTTATGTGAATATGACTCAAAAATTTATATTTATTTAATTTGACTAATATTAATGTAAGTCGTTCATAGTTTGGAAAAAAATTAATAAGCAAATAATAATAATTGTTTTTTTTTCTAATTTCTTAAATATTACTATATAAAGTATACTTTATCCATTTTTAACAATAAGTGTGGTTTCGATTTCTGGGATTATTTATCATTTTTTAACGTGTGTTAAATAATTAAATACAATTCTTTTTAACTAAGTTAATTTGTTAAATCTAAATTATTATTATGAAATATTAAATATTGATACACAAAAAGTTATTTATTTCAGTTAAGAGAAAACTCGAAGTAATCAATTTGGAAAATATATTATTAAAACGGAAATACTTACTACCTTTGTATATTTGTTTGTAAAAAATGCAATAAATTGTACTTTTTATATTGTGAATTAAATTAATGCACACGCGTATTAAAGACAATAATATGACCTATTCAATGATCCTTCGGATAGGTTAATGTTGTGCACTGTTCGACTGTTATATACTGTCAAAGTTGAACATGCACGTTTTACACGTTTTATTCAATTACTCAATAACAACAGATTATGATTAAATCATCGCATATGAATGTTAAACCGGTGGCAATCGCAAGCCCGACAACCGAATACCGTCTATCGAAATCCCAACTATATCGAAATCCCGACTATGTCAAAATCCCGACTATGTCAAAATCTCGACTACATCAAAATTGTCTTTTATTATTATAAATTTCTACAATAACATATTTCTGGTAGTCGGGATTTTGATATAGTCGGGATTTTGGTTGTCGGGATTTTGACATAGTCGGGATTTTAATACAGCTGGGATTTCGAACGTTGGGATTTCAATAGACGGTCTTGCGGTTGTCGGGCTTGCGATATAGACCCATATTAAACACAAAGAAACGTCGTTTCAGATGTGATCCAAAATTTTCTGTTTGCAATATTTAATATTTAAATGACACAAATTGTCAACTTTTTCAAATTTTATAAAACAAAAATTTTATAAAGCTCGAAATCTGCAGATATTCTATAAAATCTTTTATTGCACATCTATTAGTTTCAAGACGTAGATATGACGATAAATTTTAACTTTTGCAATTTTTTTTTAAATTTTTATTTTGATTATATAAAGTAATCTTAAGTAATTTTAAGATTAAATAAGTTGGATTAATTTCTATTTATTTATTTGTTACTTATACCAAATATTTGATGAAATTTAATAAGTTTAACGTTTCTTACTTTATAATAAACAATGTTCTGTTCATTCATTTATAAACACTTTCAATAATAAATCAGGAACATTGGCATTGTAGTAATATCAACAAGCTGATTTAATTTAACGTAATAAAACGATTTTATTTCTGTATTTAAACTATTAAAAATGTAATATAAATAGTTTAGTTTACTACTAAATAGTTGTAAAAAAATGTTTTAGAATATACGTTTTTTAAAGTATTGCGCACCATATGAGTGCTTTATCAAATCTGTTGCTAATTTTACTAATAACATAATTTAATTTACTGCTACGAGTTAATTTTATTTTGCATGTAATTAAAAGTTTGTTGGTGATTTTAATTCTATGTTTAAAACGTTACAAAATACTAAATAGCGTACAGCATTATCTCGCATAGTGCTGCTTCGGTCTGTCCAGATTCACTTTGAAAATATCAAAATAAACTAAATTTTAATTAAGCAAAACATTTTTTTTTAAATTTTATAAAATAATTTGTTTTACACAGTAAATCTACTTTTGTGCATTTTATATTTTATACAATTTTAAAGACCTCGATTAGTCTACTTTCAAACAATCTGGGATATTGGCAAAAATATTACGTATTTCGATTCATATATACTTGACTGTTTACACTATAAAAGACTGAAACCCTGAGATCAATTATGTTTCCCATTTTACTAATTTCATCTTTTCATTTAAATTTTCGACCTGATTGATTTGTTCTTCAATGCATTATTTGTACCAAATATATTTATGAAATTAAATTATTGTAGAAAAGATTTGTATACATTCAAATCTCCTTTTTATACAGTTAAATATCTTTTAGTCTTGTTTCAAACAGTCCAGGAAATTAGCTAAAACGCACTGTGTGAGGTATTATTTGTTTTTTTATTATTATTATTATTGATTACATGTTTCGAGTCATACGCACTTCTCAGTTTACACTATAAAAGGCTAAAACCCTGAGATCAAGTATGTTTCTCATTTTACTAATTGCATCTTTTCATTAAAATTCTCGACCTGATTGATTTGTTCTTCAATGCATTATTTGTTACTTATACCAAATATTTGATGAAATTACATTATTGTATAAAAGATCTTTATACAGTCAAATACTTTTTAGTCTCGTTTCAAACAGTCCGGGAAATTAGCTAAAACGCACTGTGTGCTAATATTTGATATTTTTTTTATATTAATTTTGATTATATGTTTCGAGTCATATGTTCTTCTCAGTTTACACTATAAAAGGCAACAACCCTGAGATCAAGTATGTTTCTCATTTTACTAATTGCATCTTTTCATTAAAATTCTCGACCTGATTGATTTGTTCGTCAATGCATTGCGTGCGTTTAACCATCGTCAATCGAGTTTGCATAAAACAGGTTTCATATTTGTGTATGTATGACCCAATTAGCTCAAATTTATCGTAATTGACCTTTAAATATTTGTTTTTATATTAATATAGTATCGTATATTAATATGAATAGTTAGTTCGTCAATGAAAAATCTCCACTCGAAATAGATACGTGTAAATATCATGTTACAACTTATAGCTCTTTTTATCGTGATTCGTCTTCTGTATTGGATTTATTACGTTTCAGAGATGTATCAATTGTAGTTATTTTTCAAATACTTCAACTAGTTTTTATATTGATTTTGTTAAATATTAGTATTATTCAATAATTTTCTTTAATATGTTTAACTGTTACTTTTATTACTTTTTTTTTATTTTATCATTAAATCAATTAAAAATTAATTAATTATTGTTGTAACTTTTTTCAAAATAAATTAATATTATTATAAATATAAAAGTAATTACCTTATATTCCTATAAGAAAAAACAAAGTTACATATTTTGGTATTTATAACAGAATTAACAAATTTGTTTACTCATAATATTTACTTTTTCAATTTTTCTTTCTTACTTTACGTGTAATGTAATTAAATAAAAAATAAACATAAGTAACAATTTGGAAATTTTCCCATATTTGTACAAAAAATTGTGATTTTAATCGATTTGTTAATAAAACCTTCTTTGATTTTAATTAAAAAAAAAAACAATTAAATATTTAGATCATTTTTTTTGTATTATTTAATAGATTAATAATTTAAATGAAATACATTCATTCTTTATTATATTCTTGTATTCATTATTATGAAGTTTAACAGATTCATTCTACATTTTTTTTTTATCTAAATTAAATTTTTTATTAATACTTAATTAAATTGAGATAAAATGTACATACATTTTCAATTAATATTGTATAATAATTAACAGGGAAATTAATTAAATTTAAATGAATAAAAATACATTTATTATTTATGTAATTAAAAGTATAATAGAGTAGTAGTCAGCAGAAAAATAATGTACACTTTTTTGTCTTAGATAATGAAGTATTCCCGAAACCCTACTTCCGTATGAGAATGTATGTATCATCTCAAATTTACTAGTATCGACACATATTTTTTTACACTTCACTTAGCTAGATTTATTTATTGTTGTAAAAAAAATGTAATGTAAATAGTGTAGTTTCACAATGAGAATACGCAATACACTTTTCTTAACTTTACTTGTCTTCTATAATTCTTACAAAATTTAAGAATAGTAAAATTCTTATATAAATCTTCGCTAATTACTTGAGTTTTTTTTTGTTTCTTGTCTTTATTCAAATGAATTAAAATTATAAGTGTTTGTTCTTATTTAATTCCTAAAAATAATGAACAATAAATTGTACGTTCGCATGAATTTCAAGTACGTATGAGCGAATCTATTAATTACATCAAAAGTGCATGCTTTTATATGACGTTTCACTTTTGTTCATTCGCTTAGCGTACTGCAATTTATATATACATTATGTACGGTAACCGAAAGCTTACATTCCATGTATGATATGTGCTTATTAAGTAGTAAAATTTGGAAAAAGTTTTCTATTGAAACGTTCGATTAATACGTGGACATAATCTTTACAACATCGTTCACAAATAAATTGGATTTGAAGTCTTATCGGATTATTTTTTTAAAACCTTAAAAATAAATATGAAATTAATAAGTGTACGTTTGTGTGAATGTTGAGTACGTTAGTATGAACGAAGAAAGACATAAAAAAATCCTTTTTTTTTATCCAATTTGTGTATACATTAACTGAACGTTACAATATTTTATGAGCTATTTTATAACATAATTCTATAATTTTTTGTTGATTTCTTTACATAAAACGTTCGATTTATATGTGTACATAATCTGTAGGAAACCACCCACAAGTAAACATTGTGTTGCATCCTAAAGATTGTGACCCTACACGATAAAACATCGAAATATCTACAGTTATCCACCCAAACACAAAAAAAACTAAATTCCATTTCCCAAATTTGTAATCCCTTCTCCATATATTTGGTATAAGAAGGTACGTTTCTTGTAATAACATCAGTTTCCGTTAATACATCATTGGTGAAACATTGTTCAAATATTGTCTTAGGATTAAGTTTTACAAAAGGATACGAGTATTTCAAGAAATTGATACCTTTGAAGCCGCATTATATTTTCAATAATGTACGTATACAATTTTTGTTTAATTTTTGCATTTTCTTTGCGAGTATAAAGATTTATATGTAATTTCGTCTCGGGGCGAAACTTTCCACTTTTACTTTCATCAAATATTTAAAGAATATTGAACGGAAATGAGGACTTTAAATTTTCAATGGCACAACGATATTGCTCACTCAGACAAATTGTGCCAGATCGAACTGGACTCGAAATACCAAATACTACTGTTCATAACGTTCAATTCCCTTCTTTTTTTATTTATTTACCTCTTTTTTTTTCGCTCTCTTTCGCTTTTAGCCAAATTGACTATCTCACCCGGATTTCAATTCCGTATTCATTTTATGCTTCTCTTTGCGTCCGTATTGCGAAATTCGCAGCACGAGTGTTACAGGACAAAAAAAAATATATATAGAGAGAGAAACGCTGTATAATAGCGAAGCGACAACAAAAAAAATCCTTTGATGAATTCCATTCGCTGCGGACAACAAAGAAAACTAATTTACAAGCCGAAGCCACAATAAACGCAAGTTTTTGGTGTTCCTCGACGTCGGAGTCTTTGACCTCCGCCAAAATCGATCTAGGCTCATCCTGTAAAGTGTGAGCAAGAGAGAGAGAGAGAGATGGATGAAGGCAGACGGACAAAAAAAACATTGGGATGACTCTCAGGATTACTGGAAATTGTTAATTTTAAGTATCAACTATCTCGTGTCTGCTTAATGCAAATAGTTGTAAGGAAAAGTTGGAGAAAGTTTCCAACTTTGGCATTTAATCGTCCGGATAAGGACCTTTTTGTCAACTGTCGTGACTGTGTTCCTTTTTCTTGTTTTGTTCGGGGGAAATTAAAAAGGCGGAGATCTTCTGGTGTAGTCGTGAGAACTTTGGTTGTAAATTACGGCGGACAATTATTTTGATAAATTGTTTGGGATCTGCTAATGGGATGGCTGGTATTAAACGCGCACATCGATAAATTAGGGGAATCCAATATTTGTTGGTTGGTATTCCGATTTAATTGTAATATGCACGCTTGATCACGCAAATTACGTTGTAATTAAAATTTACGCAATAAATAGAAACAGTTATGGTAATGACGATTGCAGAATCCAGCTAAAAATATAATTAAAAAATCTATTAACTATTTACTCGTTATATTAAAGTATTATTATTATTTTATAATCCGCAATTACCAAAGAATAAATGTATCACCAATCTAAGTTTTTTTTTCTGCTATTCATCAAAAAAATATTTTTTAATAAAATAGAAAATCACAGTGGAAATATCTTAAGCATATTTATGAGAGAAGAAAATATGCGAATTTACATCAATAGGTGTCGTTTAACTTGGTTCGTTTGAACATTTAGGTTTATACCTGAGCCATTACCCTTGAATTTTTTCCAATTTTAAGTTAAGATCATACTTCACAGGATCATTTCTGTAGTGTATCTTCACAACACATATCACAAATGTGACATGTATACAAACCACGATGACGAGTTGTAGTTCTGCTATCTGAGCGTGAGGCAGAAGCCTTTGGATTCTTCTGAATCCGAAGCTTCATCGATGACCGTTCGCTTTATTTCTTCGAAATTTAGTGAAGGATAGTAGAACATTCTGAGTGGCTTTTTTTGTTAAATCTAAATATAATTTGCTTCTAATATTAACGCAAGATTTTTGTTCTTCAACTTTAGAAGTTCATTGATTTGCAGATCTTTTTCGTGGTTCTTCGGTTAATTGTATATTACACTTGTTGTCGTAACAGTTTATTGAATTGAAGCTTTTGAGTATGTTTCTTGAAATATAGGATTTAAATATCATATGCTAAATTAGATATTCTAAACTAATTAATACTGACACAACTTCAATACAAAACAAAGAGTAGTATATCAAGATAGTAAAATTTATTATGTGACACCTAATATTCGCGTTTAAGATAACTATTTCCGAATCTACAAAATTTTCATAAGTTTCTTAAATATTTTTGAATAGTTGATTAAAATGGCAAAAACTTCAATTGAAAATATGTGAATATTAGCCAATAGATGTCCCTTTTTGTAGTCGTTTGTACATTTAGGTTTATACCTGCGCCTTTACCCTTCAATTTTTTCCAAATTTAAGTTAAGATCATACTTCACAGGATCATTTCTGTAGTGTATCTTCACAACACATATCACAAATGTGACATGTATATAAACCACGATGACGAGTCGTAGTTCTGCTATCTGAGCGTGAGGCTGAAGTCTTTTGATTCTTCTGGATCTGAAGCTTTATCGATGACCGTTCGCTTCATTTCTTCGAAATTTAGTGAAGGATAGTAGAACATTCCGAGTGGCTTTTTTAAGTAAAGTAAACAAAAATCATTAAAATTTAGTTATATTTATGCAGTGAATTTATGAGACTTTTAACAGGATTGATAAGATTATTTTTATGTATTAGAGAACAAATTTATGAACAAATATATTGATCATTGGTCCTTTTTTTCCAATATGTTTAGAGAAGTTATTTTATTCTAAAATCATCATATAGTCATACTCAACATTTATCAATAATTTTGAAGTAGAACTATGATATTCATTTACAGTATAATATGAAACATATGTATACCACATAACCACATAATTCTTAAAATGTTATTAAATTCTTAACTTCTTTTGCTATAAGATTTTGGTACTTACTATAATCCATATACCATATCAACTTGTTCTTTCAAGGTCAAGTAAAATTAGTTTATACTATTCAATTATATTTTTGTAATTTTAACTTAAGTTAAACAATGAATTATCTTATAAGTTAAACTTATAAGGTAATTCATTGTTTTACTAAACTTTAAAATAGAATTTTGGCAAAAGAAAATATGCGAATTTCCATCAATAGGTGTCGTTTAACTTGGTTCGCTTGAATACTTAGGTTTATACCTGATCCTTTACCATTCAATTTTTTTAATTTATAAATTAAGATCATACTTCACAGGATCATTTCTGTAGTGTATCTTCACAACACATATCACAAATATGACATGTATACAATCCACGATGACGAGTCGTAGTTCTGCTATCTGAGCGTGAGGCAGAAGTCTTTGGATTCTTCAGAATCCGAAGCTTCATCGATGACCGTTCGCTTCATTTCTTCGAAATTTAGTGAAGGATAGTAGAACATTCCGAGTGGATTTTTTAAGTAAAAAAAACAAAATAACGAAATATTCTACCAATATTTTAAAAATGTTAAATATTATTGAACTATTTCAGCATAATGGTATTTAAAATATATTATAATTAGAAACACAAATAAGAACATCGAACAATCTGGATTCGTTTGCCGAATAACCAATTTTCTTCTATATTTTATGAAGTTTACCGAAGCGAATTGTCTACAACCATTTAATTGACCAATAAAAAAGTAACGAACT
Source organism: Nicrophorus vespilloides (assembly GCF_001412225.1). Lineage (NCBI taxonomy): Eukaryota > Metazoa > Arthropoda > Insecta > Coleoptera > Silphidae > Nicrophorus > Nicrophorus vespilloides. The sequence goes on from NW_017096427.1 coordinate 331,512, forward strand.
TGGGAAAGTGAACGTAATGACTCCTAATACGCAGTAATGGTAGCAAATTGCTAGCAAGAATATTTGCACACAAAAAGAGCGACTATAAGATAATTTAATAACATTAATCTCACTTATGATGATGATGCAATTTTGTTTTTATTTTGTTTTGGTTTATTTTTTTCAGTAGCGTCTCATAAAAATATTTCATTAAAAGTTGAACATATTTAATCTCACAAAGATATAAATTAATTATATTTACTTTTTCATTCAAGACTTGAGAACCTCAAGGATTATTTACTAACTTCATTACTATGAAAAGTAAAATGGATTTCAATATGGATTGAAAATATTTAAACCAATTCTTCTATTACTTAATTATTCCAAAGGTATGAATTATTCTTTAAAAGTAGTTTATAAACATTTAAAACAACTCTTTTTATATCGGAAGGACTGTAGTCCTTATCGACGTTCCGCCTCTGTTTTGGACCGTCCTTAATCCGCTAGTTTCTTTTTTAGGGTTTAGCAGAAGCCACGAAATGCGCGCCTGCATATGCTTTGGAATTTATTAATTTATATCGTAAACGGCTTTTAAAAATAGTCCCATCACTGTGTGTATTTTACGTCGATTAGAAGTTTTAAAATAGTGTTGTTTATTTTGGATGCAATCGTGAATATAATGAAGAACGACCAAAAAAAAAAGAAAATAATAATAACATAACAAGAAGAAAAAAACAGCATGTTTCCTTCTCATTTGTTTTCGTAGGAATTTTAATAAATTTTCAAGTGTACACCTATAAATCAAACTTCAACCCAAACAATTTTATTTTAGTATATTCTATAAAATTTATAACATAATGAAATTACTTGATACAGATGATTTTACAAGATATTGGAATAAGAGAGAATATTTTTTTCAGTCTGTTTTACATAAATTTATAATATTTTGAAGCACCCTAAAGTATTTTTTATTGTCTACAAATTAGAAATTAGTGTTTGCACATTCCCCATGAATTTTCCGAGGTCATCCGAGCTGCGTTTTGTTTTGCAGTACTTTATCATTATTTCGTTAAGCGAGTTGATCACAGCTTGATTGTCCTTTTCTTTGTTTTGTGCTGAAGGCGAGGGAGATCTTATAGCAGACTTTCCAGCTGTCCTAGGTTCAATGTTGTGTGGTAGTGGACACGATTTACGACAGTTGGCTTCAGATTGTTCGCTCTTTTTACACATGTTCCGTTGGTACTCTTTATCGCAATCAGCAATGGCCTTGCAGTCCTTCTGATCTAAGAGAAACTTCATGCAACATTCATTTACCTGGACGATCTTCTTATCTTCCTCTTTGGAGACTTCTGGGTCCACCACTTTCAGGAGTTTTGTGTAGTATGATATTTTTTGTTCATCGAAGAACTTCATTATTCCTCTCAAATCATGCATCGTTAGACGATATCGGCCATTTTACTCTTCGATTCTTTCGTTATATCGGTTTCCTGTTCCACTAAGGCCCTCACATTAAACGATGATGATTTACAAGCCTCTCCGTGGGTTGTCTCGTCTTTTTCGTTTTCAACATTTGTAGATGATTTAGGAAATAAATTTTCGGAATTTAGATTTGTTTTATATAATTCCTGCGACATTTGTTCCAGATTATTGACCTATTCAATCAACATAGCGTAGTTATTATCTGATACGCCAAATAACTTGTAACAGTTTTTCGTGGGCGAAGACATGATGATGTTTCGATAAATCAGAATTACTAAATAGGCGAATGACTTTGAATACAAGCGATTATGTTGTTTTAAAGTTTATGATGGATGGCTAAAAGAAATCACTACTTACATAGATTTAAATAAACAATTAGGAAAACTGGAACTTGTACACAAGGAAAGAAAACGTATTCACACAGGAATGTTCTAGTAAAGAATGAGCAAGCCTTAAATTTTGGTAAGCGCATTTAAAACGAGCAGGTATAAACCTTCTTCTTCTTCTTTCCCCCTTCTTCATTTGGCTTAGGTTTAAACCAAAATGTACAAACTGAGGAAGACGACATCTATTGGTGAAATCCGCAAGTTACATTGCAGATGGCCCAGAGCCGCTGTAAGGTTGTCGTGGGCCCTATACCCAGTGGAATAGCAATCTTAGCAATTTAATATACATTTTTTAAATCCTACTTCAACTATTTTTTGAGGGCCCCAAAATGTCTGTCATTTACTTAAATAAATGTCTAGAAGTTCCGCCACTGCTATACGTTCTTCATCAACGAAATGGATGTAAGTTATGCAACCAACTTGTAAACAAAATAGTGAAAATATGAATGAATTCAATAGATTTAACAAAAAATGCTTTTATTCGACCAGTGCAAAGGAATGCGGATTTAAAACACAGACGAATCTCGTAAATATGCACTTATCTCGGTTCTAGACAGCAATAAAAGTAATGTATACAAGATTATGTTGAGCATCAATAATAATGAATAAAAAATTTATAATTAACAGTTTTAAATTAAATATTTTGTATGTAACTAAAATTATTTGTACTTTAGTAAATTAAATGCGTGTTTGTCAAGTATGATTAGAAAAACAAAATTGGTTCATTTATTTTGATTTTGTTATGTCACCATTTTTTGTTGATGTTTTATCTAAATTAATGTTAATGTATAAATATATTTACAATAATTTAATTGAAAAATGCAAATAGAATAGAACATTGATAAAAATGTTACTAATCAAATATATTTAGGTTTACTAAAAAAAGCCACTCAGAATGTTCTACTATCCTTCACTACATTTCAAAGAAATGAAGCGAACGGTCATCGATGAAGCTTCGGATTCTGAAGAATCCAAAGACTTCTGCCTCACGCTCAGATAGCAGAACTACGACTCGTCATCGTGGTTTGTATACATGTCACATTTGTGATATGTGTTGTGAATATACACTACAGAAATGATCCTGTGAAGTATGATCTTAATTTAAAATTGGAAAAAATTGAAGGGTAAAGGCGCAGGTATAAACCTAAATGTACAAACGACTATAAAAAGGGACATCTATTGGCTAATATTCACATATTTTCACTTGAAGTTTTTACCACTTTAATCAACAATTCAAAAATATTTAAGAAACATATGAAAATTTTGTAGATTCGGAAATAGTTATCTTAAACGAGAATATTAGGTGTTACATAAGAAACTTTACTATCTTGATATACTACTCTTCGTTTTGTATTGAAATTATGTCAGTATTAATTTCAGTCATGTGTAGTTTAGAATATCTAATTTAGCATGATATGATATTTAAATCCTATATTTCAAGAAACATGCTCAAAAGCTTCAATTCAATAAGCTGTTACGACAACAAGTGTAATATACAATTAAGCGAAGAACCACGAAAATGATCTGCAAATCAATGAACTTCTAAAGTTGAAGAATTAAAGAACGAAAATCTTGCTAAAACTGCATTAATATTAGAAGAAAATTATATTTAGATTTAATAAAAAAGCCACTCGGAATGTTCTACTATCCTTCACTAAATTTCGAAGAAATTAAGCGAACGGTCATCGATGAAGCTTCGGATTCTGAAGAATCCAAAGACTTCTGCCTCACGCTCAGATAGCAGAACTACGACTCGTCATCGTGGTTTGTATACATGTCACATTTGTGATATGTGTTGTGAAGATACACTACAGAAATGATCCTGTGAAGTATGATCTTAATTTAAAATTTTAAAAAAGTGTAGGGTAAAGGCATAGGTATTAACAGAAATGTGCAAACGAGCACAAAAGGTGACATCTATCGATGAAAATTCACATATTTTCAGTTGGAATTTTTACCATTTTAATCAACACTTAAAAAATATATACCAAACTAATGAACATTTTGTAGATTGGGAAATAATCCAGTTTAAGGAGAATATTAGATAACACAAAAGAGACTTAACCATTTTTGTAAACTACTCTTCGATTTTTGAAGTTATGTCAGATTTAATTTTACTCATCTGTAGTTCCTAACTTCTAATTTGTAATGATATATCACGATGATTAAGTCTTTGGTAAGAAACGTCTTCAAGAACATCACTAGAAAATACTATCATATCAATTCTTACAATTTATAATTGATGGAAGCTATAAATAAATGTGATCTACGAAATAAAAAGTTTTTAAAGATGAAAATCTATAGAATAAAAATCAAAAAACTGTATGAACATTAGAAGAAAATTATATTTAAATTTAATAAAAAAAGCCACTCGGAATGTTCTACTATCCTTCACTAAATTTCGAAGAAA